>NC_133658.1:688387314-688552314 GCF_037893015.1 Macrotis lagotis | reverse complement strand
AAGCAGAAACAAATCCCAATCATATTTTTTTTAAAGACCAATGTAACAAAAGTTTCATCAAGAACAAAGTTTTATTTAATTAAATTTAAACTCATTTCCTTAAATTTGAAATGGATGTTTATTCCAGCTTTAATTAAAAGAAACTATCTCCCACAGGTATACCAGTTTTATCCCAAATACTAAACTCTAACAACTATGGTTTTTCATTAATTAGCAAATTGAGCAAAATAAAAATTCTTGGGAATTATGTAAAATTCTTTCACTTTTAGGGTCTTTCCTCTTCATTAATAAAACAGAATCTTTAAATTGCTTAAAATAATTGGCATGCTACTTTCATTAGCTAAAAATATATGAAGACAGCTCTTTTACTAGTTGATGTTTAGTTATTTGAAAATATTATTATAACATCATAGATTTCTTCAAGTAAAAAAGAAATTGTAAACACAGGGTATGAAAGATAACTACAATTAGCTTTTTTCATTAAACCTTCATATCAATAAAGGCCAGGAAATTATAAAAACAAAAAACCATCTCTTACCTTGACAGCATTTTCTGAACCTTCCTCTTTAAAATCTTCATATTTCATTACTTCAGCCATAATGAATCCCTTTTCAAAATCGGTGTGAATCTTTCCTGCTGCCTGAGGAGCCTTCGTCCCTTTCTGTCAGAAAAAAGACCAGAGAAAATTAACTGCATTTAAGAAGACTGATTAAAAGAGTAGAATTTCTCTTCTCAGATATGCCTGTGTTCCACTGGAACTTAGTTTCAAACCAATTTAAATGTCAGGCATATAACTGGTAATTCTGCAATAGTGGGGCATATAGACAACTGACTTTTAAGAACCAATAAATCTGTTGATACTAAAGAAACACAGCTTTGTTTTTTCCTAATGGCTACCCACAGTACTATTGATTTTAGATGTGGAAATCCTTTCTGTTGTAGGTTCATTTCGATTTTCCATTCTTCATAATTTAAAAAAAAGAAGAAATAAAGATTTTTTAAAGTAATGTTTAAGCTGAATTATCAAAGGCTTTAAAAAAAGTTAAAAAATAAATATCCTCTGGATTTCTACTCATTTATAAAACATATAAAAATCAATAAATGTAATAAACATTCTAGACATAGCAAAGCTTATAGAATATTCCAAATATTTTCAGCATTATTTGAAAGTCTAAGGAAAAAGTAACAGATTTTAAATAACAGCCAATGAGTATAATCTACATATATTAAAGTATTGTTAAAGAAAATTCTAATTTTTATAGAAAAGAGAGGAATGGCTTCTAATTGTCCCATATGTTAAATTACAAGGACATACTTTCTAGGCACACAACCATGGAAAGAAATTTGAGAAATAATGGTGACCTAAAGGCTGCTTAATAAAGCATGTTAAAGTGGTAAGGAGTCTGACACTGTAAAGCACAGTTTTTACAATAAAAGATGTATTAGGTTAATATGGCTACTCACTGATGCTTACCTGACTAAATATCTTAGCGCATTAAATCAAAGATACTTACAATCAGTCTTAAGATAAACCACCTTTCATATTTTTGAGCAAAGAACAAGGCTTATCTTTAATTGAACATACTTAACTTTGGAAGTTATGTGGTATTAAGAAAATAAACAACTGTGGCAATTTGCTTACCAACATAAATTTGCTTTGACATTATTTGGGGAATCTATATAAAAGGACCTTGGTTAGAAGTCAATCACACATTTTTTAAAAGGGGAGATGAGATAAAGGAAAAGTGAAGCTCACATTCAAACAAAACATTTAACATGTCGAATTGCCTACATGCTTCTATCCATGTGAAATCAAAATAAAATGTAACTGTATAAATTACAGTAGTTGCTGAAAACAGGAATGATTTGAATTAAATCAAAGCAGTGCTGAAATTCACCATGTAGCAGGAAAATAAATGCAAGAAGTAGAATAAAAGACTGAATAACATATTCACCATCTCAAAAAGTTCCAGTATTATTTTCATATTTTTTAATGCACCATTTAGAAGTATGTACATTTCAAAATATTTTTCAGTACTAACCACTATATTACAATATATTTACATTTAAAAGCAAACTATCACGGTTCAGCTCTTATTGTCCTCTGGGAATAAATTAGTCATTCTCTATGGTTGTAATCAGTATACATCAATATTTAAAACACATATCAAATTTTTCAAGTAACTGGATAGACCATATGAAATTACAAAAATAAACTCTAGTTCTATGAATTCAAATCAAGAGAGACATGAATTATTATACACTGACTTTAGGTTGTTGAGCCCAACTGTGTATCTATGAAGAGTATAATGATGTTATATTGCTTTTATTGCTGAAAATGTAATCCGAGCAAAGCAAAGGAGGAAAGAACCACCCGCAACCCAAACAAACTTAGCGAATACAAAATGAAAAGCAACATCAATTTCACTGCAGACAAACCCAGTCACACAGATTAAGCAAGCACAATACTGGTACGTCTTATCTCTGACCACAGGAGGAGGGTAGACAGATTCTACAGGATGAAGAAATTCAGACTATGTAATAGGCAGAATCAATTGTTACCTGCCTCAATCAATGCAGCTCCACTTTCACTGTTCAGCAGCTCACAAATAATTAAAGTTATCCTGGACAAAAACCTCATCTGTAATGACTAGCTAACCGCCACCATGACAAACTTCAAAGTCAGTGATATCAATCTGAATTCAATAGTGTGGAACTGGATATAGCTGATGAATAAGTATGAATCTTACCCTGATGGTCCATGCACGTACTTCATCTGGGCCTGCAGTGAAAAAGTATTCTAGTTGGAGAGCTGCATATCCAGCCTTAATGATCTTTGGCAAAGCACTAAAATAAAATGAAACAAATTCATTCAATATACACACACATACACAAATATACATTCAGTATAGGTCGAACGTGGTTAACACGTGGGTTTTTTTTATTTAAAGAAGAAAAGTTTCTGTACATTTGAAAACTGTCATATCTTCAAAATATAGTTAAACCCATTTGGAAAGAACATTATTGTTTTTGAACCTCTTTAACAATTTACTTTAAATGGTACCATCCTAAAGATACCACTTTGAATTATTTACTATAAGAATTAAAAAAGCACTTTAGATATAGCTATCACTTAAGTTATAGTTACATTTTGGCCCAGTATAAATTATTTTCAGGATATCAGGTCACAAAAGTAAAATTATTTGACTGAAATTCAATATTTAAACAATTTATTACTATTATTCAGAAAAATTATGGCAACTGATTCAAGTCCCTTCTCCCCACATCTCTTTTCTCCTCCCCCAGACCCCCCCCCCCCCCCCCCCCCCGCCCAGGGCCTGAACATGACGAAAGAGTTTTGGTGATCATTCCTTCTCAAAAATATACATAACTAATACCTATGTTATAATTAAAACACTGTACAGAGATGACAGATGACAGTTAAAAACTTAATTTAAAATAAATCTTTTCACTCTGTCTCATGGTAAAGAAAGGAGAAGATTCCCTCTTTATAATGGTAATTACTCTGTCATTTATTATTCTATCAGCGCAAGCAATTAAATTACTGCAAGGAAATAGTTGATAATAAAGTGTAGGGAAAATGAATGCTAATTAACCTTTGTGTCATGTTCTCTTCCAGATACTTCTGTTTCTCCTCAGCACTCATTTCTTGCAACTTGAGTTCCAAGGCCCCACTAAAAGGAATGACCAAGGCACCTGGGTCATGCTTGTCTACCCACTCTTTAATTTTTATCAACCTGTAGACAAAAAAGGGCACAACATTATCTTGTAGTGCATGCATGACTGTACCACATTCATTATTATCAAGTAGCACATACATATTCATAAGAATTGCACGGTTTTATGATGCCATCTTTTTGTGTATAGCTTTCCAAGGTCAAGGCATTAACAGGCAGCAATTGCTTCAGGTGTACTCCATTAATATTTTTACTGCTATCTAGTTTTATTTTAGCATAAAATCTGTAAGAAATACTGGAAAAATATTTTTAAAACTTTCTTCTGTTAATGCTAAATTTGTACTCCACAAACTGTAACCCCAGAATGTTATCTCTCATATAATCTTTTCAAAAAATAAAGAAAAACTTATGAATGTTTGAAGGGATAGGAAGATCTTCACTGGGGGATAAAATTCTATTTTTTTTAAAAGAAGCACTTAAAAATGCCTTCAGATAATTCTAGAGGTCCCACAACAAATGGATTGTTTATATTACAACTCTGTAGCATATTCTTTTATTCAAAACAACAAACAGAACTGGCATTGTTTCTATGGGTATTTTTCAATGGCAAGATTAACAGGACCAGAAATCTACATTTACCAACAACCAAATGATTCTTATGAATTCTAATTCTAAAAATGCATAAATAGCACAACTCTGTATAAAGTTATTTGTATATGCAATGCCAGCAAAAATTAAGAAACAGATAATGAATTCTTTACCTAGAAAGAATTAGAAGGCTTTTATTTTAATATGAAATATTTTTAGAATGAATATTGAGCACCTAAATGAGGAAGGAAAAAGAAGCAGGTACAATGATAGTACATACTTAAGAGAATGGCTTCTAGGATGTGGTCTTTTGACTAGGCATTGAATATTGTATTGTAGGTGCCATAGATTTTTAATACTGAAAACACCCCAAAACATATACTTTAATGAGTACTACTATCATGCTGCTAGCCCCACTAATTTAGGAGATTTAAACCAAGGTTTTAACAGCCATTATGGTAAAGTGCTTTGAAACTGTGGCCTGCAATCCTTTAAATAATCAATGTAAATGTCACTTCAGGAAAAAAAAATGAACAAAACCACAAGTTCATCAACACTCATTTGTCAAAGAAAATAGCAGGGGATCAGAGCTATTATGAGATTAAGTGCATGGCCCACTGAGTAAGGTTTTAGATGGGACAAAGAATATAAAAGTTCATTCAACAGTTTTCACACATTTCTTACCTAGGGATGACTTTCTGTCATTTACTTACATAAATATACCATCCTAGGTTTTTCAATATTCATTATGATTTTTTTTCTTGTTATGCCCTAATAATAGATTAAAACCTAAAATTCACCTGGGGATATACTGAATGACCTTTTAAAAAGATTAAGCCAAAAAAACTTCTTTTGGCTTTTATATGGGATAGTTAAAGATAAAAATAAATGTTTAAGCCAGTACTTCTTGGGATGCAAAATGATTATGGAAACACAGATCAACTTCATAACCTGGACAATTAATCTCAAAGTGGCAAAAATATTTACATCATTTCTTTGTGTGTATGTGTGTATATACATACACTTGCGCACACACACATACACACATATCTGTGTGTATTTCTAAATCTGTATCAAATGTATAATCTTGATAAATCATGTACTAAGGAGTCAAAGAAATAAAAACAAAATGAAACCTATGTAAAAGGATAATTTGTAAAATCTTATACAAATTTTGTTTCATAAATATGGCCAACAGAACTAATAAACTAAGAACTGTTGCAAAACAACAAGATAAGAAATAATTACTTTGGCTAAAACATCAATTCAGAATAATAATAGTCCTACACTGTCATTTTAACAGTCTTTTCTATTGAGTCCTTGGAGGGATTATTTGCATTCCTCAGGTATTCTATTGTACAATTCAGATGAATAAAGACTTACAAATCATTCCTCTACCGCCAGTGTGAGACTTTGATCCAGTGAATACACCATTGTACCTTAACTATAATTGGCAAAAAAACCTGACAGTGTAGAGCATCACAAGCTTAATAACAAAGGAGAATATCTCAAAGTGTTGACAGATGATCTTCATAATGCAGAAGCAGAGCTGGTACATTTTAGCAATAAATGAGCACTGAGGTCTAAAGGTCTCTAAAGTGACTGACATCAGACCTGCTATAGTCTCCCTAAAAGAATATGGTCTAGTAGCACCCTCCATAAAGTGACTTGGGTTCTTTGCCTACAAGCTTTACTTTTGTGACTTTCTCTGTCATACATACAAAAAAGGAGAGATAAAAAACGGGTCTTTGACTATGTTTTATTTCCGTGACTTTTATTGTCAAACAAAATAAAGAAAAGATATACTGAGAAATGTTCTATCATGACTTTTAATTATATACACAAATAAGCATATGTTTATACTCAAGCAAAATTTTGTTTTTTTTAAAAAGCAGATAAACACTGGACTAGTCAGAATAAGGTATTAATGAGGCCAAGGTCACTCACTGTGCATACCTCAAGGAGGCCAGTTAGGTATAGCAGAAAAAAAAAAAAGGACTGTTCGAGGTCTCTATCCCTAATTTTAGTCACTGACTGGTAAGTTGTCATCCAGACAATGAGAAAAAAATTTCAAAGGAACTGCCTAATAGTGGTTGGTTGGTATCTCTACATATAAAGGTCAGAAATATCAAGGTAAAATAAAATTGATTGTATTTCTGACCTTCTCCCAAACTGCCAAAGTAGGCTACATTAGAAAATGAAAAACTAAAAAAAAAAAAAAGGTACAAAAACCAAAACTGCAGGGTCTTTACTTTTATTTATTCTGTGAATTAATCCAAATGAAATAATGATCTGTCACTGCCTATATATATGATATCAGGTAAGTCATTTCAGGTTTCTCTGTCAGTTTTTCCAAGGGAATTATAATCTTATTTATGATTCTATAAAAACTTTTTCCCAACGAGGAACTACTTTTTATTTTCTATATATCTTATGATTAACATTTGTAAAAGGTTGTGTTTTAAGAGCATGAATCACTGACAAAGGGATGTGGAGGGCTGTTGGCTTTATTCCTAGTTCCCTTTGGTAATTTCTGTAAGCCAAACGGCCATAGGTTTTTCCTTATTTTTTAAAAAGATTATATGAGAGTGTAGCAGTGACAAGCATTTTGAACACCTTGGCAATTAAGAACTTCAAGACTAAAAGACTAATTCATTCATTCATTCATTCATTCATTCATTCAAATACTTATGGGCAAAGCACTTAATATACTAGGTACTTGGAGAGATGCAAAGATAATTAAAGTGGGCTCCCTAGCTTCATATTTTTAACAGAGGGAATATGACAAATATACAAAAACTATACATGAACTATTTTTTTTATTTGTTTTTGCAAGGCATTGGGTTTAAATGACTTGCCCAAGGTCACACAGCTAGGTAGTTATTAAGTGTCTGAGGCTGAATTTGAACTCAGGTCCTCCTGACTACAAGGCTGGTGCTCTATCCACTGTGCCACCTAGCTGCCCCTCACATGAATTATTAAACAATTATAATGCGAAATATAAAATGATACAAAACACAAAGTAGTATGCAAGGTCCAATTAAAGAGAATTTCTCATTGAGAACTGATGATACTGGGTGGCTTCTGTAGTGAACTTTGGAAGGCTGTGGACAAAAATCTCACAGGTTAAGAAGTATGAATATGTTGTGATCTGCATTGCAGGAGAGAACTCTTGAAATGTAAAGCAAAGCTCCTCTTAGGAGCTCAGAGAGCTAGGAAAACCCTGGGAAACATCATCCACATCCAGTAAAAAAATAAATCAACCAACCACAGAATCTGAATAAACACTATGCTCACTTTTTGTTTGGGGTCAAGTGACTTGCCCAAGATCACACAGCTAAGTAAGTATTAAGTGTCTGAGGCCAGATTTGAACTCAGGTCCTCCTGACTCCAGGGCTGATGCTCTATCCACTGCACCACCTAGCTGCCCACTATGTTCATTTTTTAAAAATTTCTCTTATGTTTTCCCATCCTATCCCATGGTTTTCTTTCTTTTACCTTAATTCTAATTCCTCATACACAAAATGACCAATATGTTAACAAGTTAAACACAAATGCACATGCACAACATTCACTAGACTGTTTGCCACTAAGGGGGGGGGTAGAAGAAAATTTTGTAACTTATAAATATGCAAATGGATGAATGCTGAAAATCATGTAACTGGAAAAATAAAATCGTAATAAAAAAGAAATGTATTACAATGTATTCAGAGACTGATTTGAGAATCCCCCTTTACTACCCTATGAAGAATTCTTTTCTGCTTACAAATTTGCCACCATCATAGTATAGAAGTACATAAATGAGAATGTCTAGAGTTTAAATAATTGAACCTACTCACTTTAGAGAGGAACCCAGAACAACCACTTGTTCATTGCCATGCAACAAGACAGTGGCAGGGCTGAACACACAGATGATCTATCCCTGCTCTAATGGGAAACAGAAAGTTACAAAGAGTATTAGATTGGAACTCTGAGGATTTGGGTTCCAATTCCGGATCTACCGCTCTGTGACCCTGGGCTACACATGATCTTTGTCAACTTCATTTCTTCAAATGTACAGTGAAGGAGTTAGAATGAATGCTATCTTGCAACCTAAGTCTATGATTCTTCCATTATAACAAATATCCTTCTCATCAATTGGCTTTAAATCTTTAATGCTACTGTTACCCTATTTTACATGACCAGAACTGAAAATGCAATTATGTTAAGAGTATTGAATAATGTTTCATTTAATGTGAAATTAAAATATAAAGGGCAATAAGAATGTATGAAAATCTTTTGGCAAAAAAATCCTCCACATAGTTTCTCTCTCATATTCTTTCAAAAACAAAGACAAAAAAAAAATAGTTCATGTATAGTTTTTGCATATTTGTATATTTGTCATATTCTCTCTGTTAAAAATATGAAGCTAGGGAGCCCACTTTAATTATCTTTGCATCTCTCATGTTCTAATATCCTATATTAACATATCAGTTGAATATAATCTTCTTGAAGGCAGAGATGTCTCACTTTTTAACCAAATATTTTAGTTCTCAAAGGATGAAATTATAAATATATACTTAAATATAAATTTAATATCAATTGGTTTTTAATATAGAATTTTTAGGCTGAGAAAAAGCCATGCTAAGACTTATGGGACAGGGAGTAGTTTAGTGGGCCTTAATATTCTCAACTGGTTATTTCATTTTAGAAACTGAAAAAAAGAATCGGAAATGTCAAATCAATTTCAGAAGCATTTTACTTAAGATCACACTTATCAAATTTCCCCCCAAAAAATGGCTTTAAAAAAGACTTAAAATTTTATCATTGTGTCTATATAAATTGGGATGGGGAAGAGAGGGAAGGGCATTGCCAACATCAAAATAAGTAAATAATCAATGTGAAAATGAAGATTATAGGGAAAATTGTTCCTAATCACTGATTTGGTAGGAAATAAAATCTAGCAAAGCAAACATACAGGAGACAAAAAATCTCTAAAGTTAGACTTATATTCCTTTCGTCAGGACTTCTTCTTTAATACAAAAAAGGTCGGAAATGCCAAATGTTACCAATGTTCAATATTTAAAATTCTCATTCTAACATCTTAATTTCCCTCAAATGTCAGTAATTCTGTTATTTACAGAATACATTAAGAGGCAATGAGGTAGCAAAATGTTTGGCACACTGTGCTTGAATTCAGGAAGAATTGAGCTCAAATCTAGCCTTGGATGCTATCTGCCTCATTTTCCTGACTTATAAAAGTGGATAGGAGGGGCAGCTAGGTGGTGTACTGGATAGAGCACCAGCCCTAGAGTCAGGAGTACCTGAGTTTAAATCCAACCTCAGACACTTAATAATTACCTAGTGGTGTGGCCTTGGGCAAGCCACTTAACCCCATTTGCCTTGCAAAAACCCCCACAAAACCTTAAAAAAAAGGTAGATAGAAATAGTACCTACCTCCAAGGGTTGTTGTGAGGACCAAATGAGGTAGCTGCAAAGTGTTTTGCAATATTTTAAAGTGTTATATGAATATTATTATTCTATCTGTAGTATATACTTCACAGGGTTATAGTGATCAAATAACAATATATGTCAAATGCTTAGAAAATATTATAGCACCTTATTATTAGTGTTATAATGATGATGTTTAAATTTCTGAAGTTCTTACTGGCACATCTATTTACTTCTCTCACTTCATTTCAGTATGCTTTATGATTACTGTTTAGAGTCTAAGAAGAGAAACAATGTTTATCAAATATTGGACAGTCTTAAGGGACTAAATCTGTGATTTTGCTGGTGTAGAAAGCTGAGAACAATCACTAGGAAGATGAGGAAATTCCCTCTGTGAATGCAGACCAGTACTGTTTGTACAACTTAATAGTCTTAGAAAACTGTCTAGTACGCTAAGAACCCAGGAAATATGGAAGCCAAATAGCAGCCCTAAGTGAAACAAGACTGGCAAATGAAGATCAGCTTACTGAAGTCATAGCTGGGTATATGATTTTATGTAGTGGTCACAGTGAAGGGGAACACTGTGAAGCTGGAATAGAATTTTTAATCAGAACTTCTCTGGTCAGCAAACTTGCTTGCCTACTGAAGTCTTATGCATCTCATGACATCATCACAAACACTATCTACCATTTATTTACACAATAAATCTTCCTGGATAAAACCTTGCAGAAAACATTGGCATCTAATTGACTATGTGATTGTAAGGATATAAAGAATGACAAAGGCAATGTGTGGTACAGGATTGGTTGGTTCTTGTTCTTTGTTGAAGAAGACCAAAATGATATTACAATTTTAGATGAGTTACAGTGTGTTTGACTGTGACTGATCAGACCAATATGAGCTCAGGAATACTCTTCCACAGGCTGGGCACAAATACTCCATGTGAACACCTGGGGTGGTTACTCTAAACTTAACATATTTTATGTTTCCTTTGAGTTGCTTCATTTCTCCCTTGGTCACAGAACACAGTACACTTTCTGATGAGGGCACACCATGCTGAGTGGTCGTGTTCCAGTGTCTCCCGTGCTGCACAGAATGACTGCCAGAAGAATTAATGTCAAGAGATTAGAGTGTTCTCTCAGGGGAACTGTTTGCTGTTAAGTAGAGGGAAAGTTAAGTCAACACAATAAGTAAAAATGGAACAGAAAAGGAGCATGCAGCTTTCAGAGTTGAGGTGCAACATTGCATTTGTTCAACTGGGTGGGAACACTAAAACATCAATTCTGGTCTGATGAAAATAATGGGGAAATACTGAAGCTGCTAAATGAAAAACGAGAACTCCATGGGATTTACCAGCAGGATAGTACATCCATTTCTAAGAAGGTGGCATTTAATTCCATCAAGAGAAAAGTATAAGTGAAGCTAAGAGATTCAGGATTCTAGACTCAGTAAGAAGGCAGATGAAATTCAGTTTTATGCAGATGAGTAATAATCCAAAGTAATTTGGGTTATTAATAATTGGATTATTAGTAATCACATTGGTTAGTGATAGAAACAAGATCCTATAGAGCTTGGCTGAACTATTAATTGTTTTTAACAGACCCTCATTTAAACTGTGTAGAAAATATTGACCATCTAACCACAAATTGAAGTCACTCCCTAGTTGGAAGTTCCAAGTGAAGAAGAGGTTTTTGAATGCTATTAGGCTCCTTTCAAAGCATCAGGTGCTAATTCTATTCCAACTGAGAGCTACAAGGTAGAGGATCCATTGCTCATATAAAAACTGACTGAAATTTTCCAAGTTATATGTCAAGAGGAGCTTATTCCCCAGGAATTCAAGGATGCCTTTATTATCCATCTCTATAAAAGTAATAGGAATAGATTGCCCTGTAACAATCACAGTTGATAAGATTCTTACCAGAAATGATCTTAATAGGCTGATCCTTTACCTGGATGATGGTTACTTCCCTGAGAGCCAGTGCAGCTTCAGAAAGGGTGGAGGAACAATTGATATGGTGTTTGCTGCCCAACAATCCCAGGGAAAATGCCAGGAACAGAACAGAGATATGTATATGATATTAGTAAATCTGATACCATCAGTCTTGAGGAATTATGTCAAAACTTGGTTGCCCAGAGAAGTTCATCAATATTGTATGTACATCAATTCCATGACAGCATGCTTGCCTGGGTTCTGGTTAATGGATATTACAGATTTCCCAGTCACTAATGGAGTGAAACAAGGCTGTATCCTTTAGCATGCTGCTTTCAGCCATGTTATCAAATGCCCTTTACTGAGGATGAACATGACCTCAAGGTCTGCTACTACAACAATGACAAATTTTTCAACTTCCAAAAGGCTACAAACCAAGACCAAAGTTGAAGGAGTGCTGATGAGTGATCTTCTGTTTGCAGGTGAAATTGCACTCAATGAAGCCTCTGAAGTTGAAATGTATAAAGTAGGAACTGATTCTCCATTGCTTGTGCTAATTTTGGTCTAACAATTAACACCAAGAAAACACAGGTGCTCTACCAGCCAGCACCACATCATCCATATACAGAACCATCAGTACACAGGGCAAGGGTTCACAAGGAGGCCAGAAGAAGCGATACTGGGACACCTTCAAGGTCTCTCTCTTCAGAACTCTGGAATTGATTATGTGGCATGGGAGACAATGGCATAGGATTACCCAGCATGGTGTGCCCTTATCAGAAAGGGTGCTGTGCTCTGTGACCAAGATAGAAATGAAGTAACTCAAAGGAAATGTAAGATATGTTAAGTTTAAAGAAACCACTTTAGATATTCACATGGAGTATTGTGATCGACCTGTGGTCAAGCATTCCCAAGCTCATACTGGTCTGATCAGTCACAGTCAGACACAATGAAACTCATCTCTAACATAGTGATGTTGTTTTGGTCTTCTTCGATTAAAGTACAAGAACCAACCAACCAGGGCATTGAGAAGTGAAGTGACATGCCCACATTCATACAATATTGTCAGAGTGAGACTTAATCTTCCTGGCTCCAATGCCATCTCTCTATCTGCTATACTATGACACTCAGAATAGCATTTTTAAATGCATAAAATAAAATAAGATTATAAAAGAAACCAATTAAATGGAAATGCAATTATCAAAATATTAAAAAAATATTTAAAGATTTAAAATACAAACTCAAGGATGACAAGTTAAAAATCCCTGGAGTAGATGATGTCTGAGGTGCTGATGTTGCCTCTTTGAGACTGCATATTTCCTTTATAGATCAAGGACATGCTTCTTCTAAAATTGTCATGATTCTTAGATGTATTTATTTTTTTAATCATTGAGCCTCCTTAAAACGAGATAAACTATTAATGTTTTCTGTTTTTACACAGATTTATCATTTCTTTGGTACAAACATAACTGCTAGAAGCTTTACCTGTAAATAACCCTTTTTCTCATTCTAGATATGACAAATACTAAATTAATTTTAAGTGTTATTAGAAAAAAATTGTCATTTATTCGGATAACTTTAAATAAGTAAAACTTGCAAACATGTGATACTCAAAACAGCCAGCTGCGTGAGTACTAAGATCCAAAAGAGAAAAAATAAAATTCTAGCAGGAGGAATTTTTGAAAAATGGGTTAAATCAGGTAAAGGAGGTAAACTGTTCTACTTGGTAACCTCATAGAAATATAGGGTCATCATGGCCATAGATTTTTTAGCAGTTATTATTTTACTACACAACTCCAGAGTTCAGGGGTTAAAAAAGTAAACTGATGATAATAAATTTTTTGAAAGGGGGTGTCCAGGGGTAGCTAGGTGGATAGAGCACTGGCCAAGGAATCAGGAGGACCTGAATTCAAATCCGACCTCAGACACAGTCTAGCTGTGTGACCTTGGGCAAGTCACTTAACCCCAATGCCTTAAATATAAAAGGGGGGGGGGGGACTGTCCATACAAGGAACAATTGCAGCCTTTTGTCCTTTTTTCCTTCAAGTTATCTTGTATTTCCTTATCTTGTTTAACTATTGTGTAACTCCCAGTAGAATGTAAATTCTCCAAAAGCAGAGACTAGTCTTCACTTCTATATTGTATCCCCCTCCTCCTAACAGTGACTTTCATATATTGGGAACTTAATAAATGCTTATTGAATTGAACTAAATCAAAACATTGGTAGTTAAAAGGATCATATCCAAAGATTTAAATAGAAAATATTATAAAAAGTAGGCAATATATTCTACTAGAAAGTTCAGAACTAACAAATTATAATACTACACAATATTCACAGTCACAATACTGACTCACTGTAAGTAGGCCATTCAAGGTAATCTCTTTCAGATGAGTATGTGATAGTTGTATGGAAAACATTTTAAAATGCCCAGTAAAATGCTCTTTGGATTAAGTAAGCTAGAAGGAATTAAAAATAATTTCCACTCTCTTAACTAAAATCTAGGTCCCTACTTGTTGATCAAGGGCCACAGGGTGATGTAGTACTATTATAAAAGGTTCAAGAATCTATGGACAAAAACATTGTCATTAAAACTTTAGAGTTTTTTAGCTCCAGCAAAATATCTACCATGACTTACTATATTAAATAAGCAATTTATAATTTCTGTAAGCAATGCTTACATATATGAATCCTTAGTTTTCATATGAATATAGATGGAATTAAAAAACAAATTCATTTAAAAGAATTACTTAATTCATAGTAGTTTTTTTTTCACTCAATGGAAACTAATAATACAAAAAATGTGGGGGCTAATATCTTATGAGAATTTTTTGGAAGTAACAAGGGGGGGGGAGGGTGCATCATCTTAAAAAAGGTCTCCAAGGAAGGAGCTGTTATCTTATTTGCAAAGAGGAACCTCTCCTCCATCCTGTGTTGTCCCCTCCTAGTCTTTATTCTTTATTTTTTGGGAAAAGTAGTTTACATCCTCTTTTGCTACTATCTCATCACCTACTCATTCTTCAAATCCTTGTCTTATGGCTTCAATTCCCATCATTTCAAAGTTTATCACTGACCTAAATGCTACAATCAATAGTTTCTTCTAAGTCCTTATCCTCCTAGACAAGTCAGCAGCATTTGGTAATGTTGATTACTTAATCCTTTCCCCCATCCTTTGAAATCTATAATATTGTTCTCTACTGGTTATCCCAAAGAAGTTCAGAGATGACTTAAGAGTAAAGGAAATGAGGAAGTGAGAAGCATCATGGAAGGGGTATCATTTGCTAGACCATGAAGAATAGGCAGGTTGGATTTTAATAAACAGAATATGCATATACATATATATATATGTATATGCATATACATACACACATACACACATTGGAAAAATCAGGGCAAGTTTGTAAATAAGTTGGAAAGGATTATACAGTACATGATGAGGGATACTATAAGATAAAGTTATAAAGGCAGGCTGAAAACTATTCTAGAGGATTGTAAATGCCAAGATAGAAGGTCTGGATTTATTGAAAGGTCTTGAACAGGGGAGTAATAGGAACACTTGTGCAATAGGAAAAATTTTTCTAGAGTTGATAACAGTTTTTAAAAAAGTTTATGATTGAAAAATAGATGAAAAAGACACACAAAGAAAAAAGAGTTGATAACAAAAAAATAATAATCAATTTAACCAATATGCCAGGTACTTTGCTAAGCACTGAAGTGTCAATGATAAAAGTGATAAAAGTCTCTGTGCTAAAAAGGTAACTGGGTGGTGCCATGGACAGAGCACCTAGTCTAACCTAGGAAAGTCTTGAGTTCAAATTCTGGCCCAGATACTTACAAGCTATGTGGCCTCAGACAAGTCACTTAATCTCTATATGCCTCAGTTTCTTCATTTGTAAACTGGAAATAAAAAAGCACCTACCTCCCAGAATGTTGTGACAATCACATGAGATATCTGAAAAGTGCTTTACAAAATTTAAAGTACTAAATAAATGTTAGCTGCTTTTATTTTTATGTCAAATGGGAAAATGTATATATACAAATATATATAGAACTCAGAATAAACCCAAGGAAGTTTCAAATATATATTCTTGGAACTGGAGATATAAGGAAAGGTGTAAGTAGAAGGTTACATTTGAATGGAGTCTTGAAAGAAGCCAAATATTTTGGAAGGTCGAGGGGAGGAAGGAACAATGGGAGTAACCAGCACAAAGATAGAGAGCTGGGAGATGATTTATTATACCAATGAGGAATATAGAATTGGTAGGGATGGCTGAATCTTAAGAATTTTGGAGAGAGGAATATATCAGAAGATTGGAAATATGGAAAAGGGTCTGATGGTGAAAGAGATTTATGTCAGGAATTTCTATTTGATCCTAAAGATACTACAGAGCTCCTGACGAAGCTGTATGTGTTTCAGAAGGGCCATTGATAGACTTGTGCTTTCGAAGTCACTCTGATAACTGTGTGGAGGCTATATTGGAATACAGAAGGCTTGAGGTAAGGATATCAAGCAGGAAGCTATTTCAGTAGTCTGGGCAAGAAGTGATGGTAGTTTGAGTGGTGAGGAAGGGATACAGGTGAGATGTGTAGAAAGAAATGACATTTGGCAACTGATGGATATAATTCTTGCAAGAGCAAGAAGTCAAAAAGCACTTTAAGATTGCCATGAGAACTGAAAGATTAACCAACTGAGGCAACACAGGGAGTAAAATGTAAAGCTGGGGAATAGAGATGTGGGAGGCATATTCATAGTTTGTGATTGAGTGTGATACACATGATAAATGAGTTAAGGAGGCTGTGAAAGAACAGAGAAAGAATCAGAAGCATAATTTCACAAAAATCCTGATGAGACAAATCCAGGGTCAAATGCTGCAAAGATTTCAAGAAGAATAAGAATTAAAGAGGTCATTAGATATGACTGGTCACTCTGAAGATAGCAATTTCAGCTGACTGATTAGATTGGAAGTTAGACTACAGAGTTTTTAGAAAAAGAATCTGATTCCAGAATGAGCACCAATACTGGAAGTCAGCAGACTTTGGCTCTAAATCCATAGCTCTCACTAACTAGCTGTGTGACTTTAAACCAATCCCTTTACCATTCTGGGCTACATTTTTTTTCAGCTGTAAAATTAGAGCTTTGAACTACATACAGCACACTAGAGCAAAAGTGTCAAACTGGAAGGCACAATTCAAAATTATATTAAAATGTATTGGGAAATACTTAACAAAATAAATTAAAAATGCAAAACATAGATAATGTTAATTTGTGGGGTTTTTAAAAACTCATTATCTCCTTCCTCCCCCTTCATTTCTATTTCAATTTGACATCAATGCCAACTAGATCTTATTTTTTTCCCACGGGAATGTTACACAAAATCTTTTTAAAGACAATTAGGATTTCAATATTTTTAGAGATACTTGTAAGCACTGTTCTCCTTCATGCAATCTATGATTCAGCCAAACCAGCCCATTTGCTGTTCCTAATACATTGGTCATTCTCTTCTGCCTCTATATAAACTATCCTTACGCCTGGAATCCATTGTTACATTACTTCCATCTCTTAGAGTCACAAACTTTCTTCAATGCTCAGTACAAATATTCCACCCTACAGGAGATTTTTCTCATGCTCCCAACTCCTTGTGCTTCCTCAATCCTCTACAATCAAAAATTTCGTTGTATTTCTTTAGTATTGTCTTCATTTATATTACCACAGTTAAGTATATTATTCTTTTGACTGTTTTCTTCACTTTCAATGTTCTACTTAAAGCACATCAAACTGAGAATATGAACTTTTAAGAATGTCACTGAAGAGCAGCAATGCTTGTCTTCAAATAATGCCCCTTTCAGTTGATCAATTTATAATAGTAGGGAATAGTTGAAATTTAAAAATCCAGAAAAGGAATATTACTGCTTTTCTTTAGGCTCTCCTTACATGTTTCTTTGGTCAATTTCTTATGGGCAGTAAAAGTCGACATAAACAGTTGGGTCCTAAACCCTAAATAGAGGAAGATTTGGTGATCACATTTAGAGACTATGGTTTAAAATTGAGATTTAGAATTCTTGGTGATTGCATAACCGAATTTTTTTTTAAGTTCCTGTTTTCTCCTGACTTCTAGGAAAATTTTCCACTTTATTTCATAACTTCAACATCAGATGCAGTCTTCTTTACCACACATGTTGCTATTATTCGTTATGACTTCAACATGTAACTTAAAGCCCCTTCTCATACTTTCACTTCAAAATTCCTAGATTACATCAGCTTTAATAGTTGCCAATTTAATAATTGTCATTGCCATCATGATTTTACATTAGATCTTTCCCATAATAGGAAATACTAACTCATGAGATCATGAATTAAAGAACTAATTTTCCTGTTCACAATCACAATCTCTTGTCCTTCCACCCAAGTCCTATGATTCTACTGGAGCAAGCTTCATCATCTATATTCTTCCCATGTATGTCTGCCTAATGAAATCCTATCTTCCATACCACTAGTTAAACTGCCAGTTCTTTCATGAGCTTTAAGTGATTCCTACTGCTTCCAAATGCTCATATCTTATCATATCATATTTTGTGGGCATTTCATGTATTTATCACATTCTATCAAATCATATTCTTCATATTTTATCATATCTTCCCAACTCTTCTCCAAGATCTAGGCAGGTTTTAAATTTTTTTAATATTTTATTCTGAACTTAAGAAATGAAACAAGTGTTTTCATGACAAAATAGAAATGATGATTGTACATGAAACTGCAAATCTATTGTGTACAACAATTTAAAATATATTAAATTATCATATAAATACAACCTTTTCTCTTTTTTCCTCCCTTCTAGTCATGTCTCTTAATTATTTGTGTATCTCTTAAAGTGATTTAATTTATTAAACAGTTGTACTGTCAATAAAAACACATATGTATATTATAATAGTACATATATACTTTATTTTCCCAACCCCTTTCATTCTGCTGTATGAAAATAGATTTTATCAACGCAGGCATGTGGGAATTTTATAAAGAATGGTGCCTAGGAAGAAAAATAAAGGCTTTGGGAATCAAGACCAGAATAAACAAAGTAAAGCATCATGAACTGAAAAGGGCTAAATAAATTCAGTCATTTGCTGGTTGATGGCAGAACTTGGACTTGAAATTCATGATGACTAACTCCTATTCAATTTACTTTCCAATATATCAATTATGTTCTTCAATATTTGTACATAAATGGATTTTTCATAAAATAAAATGTTTAAATTTCATTAGAAGATCTTATTATGATTAATTCTTTAGTGAAGAGAATAATCATCTCCTAAAGGGGCTTGATAGGAAAGACCAGAAGACAAAAAACAGAGACCCAGGTTTGTGAAACTATCTCCATTAACATTTTTTGTTTTTGTTTTTGCAAGGCAATGGGGTTTTAAGTGGCTTGCCCGAGGCCACGCAGCTAGGTAATTATTAAGTGTCTGAGGATGGATTTGAACTCAAGTACTCCTGACTCCAGGGCCGGTGCTCTATCCACTGCACCACCTAGCTGCCCTTTCATTAACTTTTAAAAGGATAAGTAACAGGCAGGGAAAAAGTCAGTTCCTTAGAAAAACCATTCACTGTCATTGTTTTTTTTTGTTGCCAGCATGAAATCAGTACAGAAGTTTTGGCTTCCTTGGAATAAAAGAAGAGATCTTTTCACCTAAATTAAGCAATCCATTTAAGGAATTGCAAACATGTTTATGAACTAGAGAGAGAACTCACATGCATTAGAGGTTATTCAAACTTGCAGATAAATACTAAACTATTTTCTATTCTCAGAGTAATCAAATATTTACTGAGTATCTATTGTGAGTATGGGATCAGAAAAACACATACACACAAGCAAGTAAGAACAGAGCATACATCAGTGTTACTTATTGATAAAAAAAAGGTACTAAATTAGGCAACAGAGAAAGTAAGTGTGTGTGTGTGTGTGTGTGTGAGAGAGAGAGAGAGAGAGAGAGAGAGAGAGAGAGAGAGAGAGAGAGAGAGAAAGATAGAGAAGATAGAGATACAAGCTCAAGCTACTTTGTTATTCCTGTAAGTTTCTCATTTGTACACAGTGACATTTAAAGTATGAGAAGGAAAGACAGGCAGGAGCAATGTATTTTTTGCTTGAACTACAAAGTCAAGTAAATATTTTGTTCAATATCATTTGCTAGGTTCAAAAAGTGGTATTTGCACATGTAGGTTTCATTTGATATAAGAGATCAGAAGATCTAGGTTAGTTTTATGGAAATCAGACAACACACAGAAGTCAATAGATGACATGAAAAAAGTTCTTTCTCATATAGTATTTTTTACTTAACCATTGACCTACTTTATAGCCCATGACCAAATATTTGACCCAAATTTTACAATAAGGTATTGTAAACATCCCATTAAAAAAAAAAAGGAAAATATTCAGATTTCTTCTCTGGTACAAAGGGAGGCTCAAAAGTTTTACCCAGGGGAGGCTAGGTGGCACAGTGGATAAAACACCTGCCCTGGAGTCAGGAGTACCTGGGTTCAAATCCGGTCTCAAGACACTTAATAATTACCTAGCTGTGTGGCCTTAGGTGAGCCACTTAACCCCATTTGCCTTGCAAAAACCTAAAAAGAAGTTTTATCCATATTTTTCAGATTGCTGGGGTGCTATGCCCCTAACTCCTGTGATGGGGAAGAGATAACTGCAGTATTTTATGTAGATATAGAATGTCTTCAATGAAAACTAAGCTGTGATGAAAAGATTTCATGAGTAAGTTTATGAAAATGCAGGATGTGTGAAAAAGTTTTAGTGAAGTTTAGTGAAGAATATATTTTCTATATGAATAGATTAATTGCTTAAAAAGTTGCACTAAGACTTTTGGGACATTTTTCTTGTTGGTCAGTTGTTTTCAGTTGTGACCACCTATAAGACTCTTTGGGGCATCCTGTGTATTTAATTCAAAATCATCTGCATAATTGCTTTTCTATTTTCCTTAAGATTTCCTGATATCTTTTATTAGACAAACACTTTTAATTTGGTTTTGGGTTTGTTTTTTTTGCAAGGCAAATGGGGTTAAGTGGTTTGCCCAAGACCACACAGCTAGGTAATTATTAAGTGTCTGAGGCTAGATTTGAACCAAGGTACTCCTGACTCCAGGGCCAGTGCTCTATCCACTGCACCACCTAGCTGCCCTCCTCTAATTTGGTTTTAAGAAAGGAGACCACACACACACACACACACACACACACACACACAAACAGTGTGTGCATGTGTTTGGAGAAGAGTAAAAGGATTACTTAAGTCTTTAAAAGATTTTAAACATTTATTGCTCATAAATATATTTATGTATCTTATTCTGAAAAGTTTTAGACTGATCAAATAGGCAATAAAATGTATTAATAATTCAATCCATTAAAAGTCTGTTTGTAATTGGCTTAAAATGCAATTGCACTAAGTAAGTAATTATAGATCTGATAGGAGTTTAAATTTATGTAGATATAAGCTCTTTCTAAAAAGGCAGAGTTTTAAAGAACAGTTGTAAAAAGTTGCAATTAATTGTCTAATTGTAAATGCACTATATAAGAAAAAATGATTAGACTTTGCAAAAAATCACCACAATATGTGTAAATATACACACACAAACATATATACATATATGTGTGTGTTTGTCTGTCTGTCTGTCTCTCCTTCAAAAAAGGTACACCACCTTTTGGGTCTGGGCATTTTCTTTGGCTCTCCCTCCTTTATTCACTATTTATCTCATTGGCTTGGTTGTAAGTTCCAACTAAAATCCCACTTTCTACAGGAAGCCTTCCCCAAATCCTCTTAATTTTTATGTCTTTCCTCTGTTATTTATTTTCTATTTATCCTACAAATAGCTTAACCCGAGTCCATTGGTCTGCCTGCAGCCTCTCCCATAGCTGTGAGCTCCCTGAGGGCAGAAACTATTCCCCTCCCCCCCTCAGTATTTCCAGTGCTAAAGTGCTTGACACATGGTATGTACTTAAAGTTGCTGACTGATGGAATTGTTAGAAATACTTTATTTTTTTAAGCTTTGCTTTCTCAATGGGAGTTTGGGAAGGAATGAAAACAAACACTAAATTTTAAAAATGTAATTAATTAAACTCAAGTAGTAGATAAATTAAAATATTAAGTGATTAGATGATTGCGTTTGTTGCTATTGTTGAGTTATTCAATAGTGTCCGACTTCATGACCCCAAGGACCAATAGAATTCTGGGTCCTTCTATCATCTACTATCTCTCAAAGTCTGTCAAAGTTCACGTTCATGTATATATCCCCCATAACAATATTTATCCATTTTTTTTGGCATCCTTTATTCTTTTTATTTCAATCTCTCCCACTATCAGGGTCTTTTCCAGTGAGTCATAACTTCTCATTATGTGCTCCAAGTATTCCAGTTTTAGCCTCAGTGTTTGACCTCAGTATTCAGAGAATATCCTGAATTAATTTCTTTGGTTATTTACTTATTTAAGTTCCTTGATTTCCAAGAAACTCTCAAAAACTTCAATTCTGCAGCATATACAACCTTCTTTATAATTCAACTCTCACAGCCATTAATTGCTACTGAAAAAAAACCATAGCTGTGACTATATGGACCTTTGTCAGCAAGGTGATGACTCTGCTGTTTAGGCTGAAATCCAGATTTGCCGTAGCTTTTCTTTCAAACAGACAATTCTCTTTTAATATGTAGTTGCCACCTTCAGTGATCTTTGAGAACAAGAATATAAAATCCGACACTACTTCCATTTCGTCTCCCTCTATTTGCCAGGGAAGTGATGGTACCAGTTGCCAAGATCTTAGTTTTTTTTTTTGATATTAAGTTTCAAGTCAGTTCTCACACTCTCTTCTTTCATCAAGAGGCTTAAAAAAAACTCTTCACTTTCTGCCATCAGAGTGGTATCATCTGAATTTCTGAAATAGTTGATAAATCTCCAGATAATCTTAATTGCAGTTTTTTTTATTCAGCCAGTCTGGCATTTCACATGATGTGCCCTGCATATGTTATAAGTAAGATGACAATATACAATCTTGTCATACACTTTTCCCAATTTTATACCAATCGGCTGTCCCCGATTCATTCTGTTACTTTTTTTTTTTAAAGTTTTTGCAAGGCAAATGGGGTTAAGTGGCTTGCCCAAAGCCACACAGCTAGGTAATTATTAAGAGACCGGATTTGAACCCAGGTACTCCTGACTCCAGGGCCGGTGCTTTATCCACTTCGCCACCTAGCCACCCCCTCTTTCTGTTATTTCTTGACCTTCTATACAAGTTCCTCAGGGAACACGTAGGATGATCTGGTACTGCCATTTTTTTGTAGGCTTGCCACATTTTGTTGTGATACACAGTCAAAGGCTTTAGTGTAATCAATGAAGCAAGAATAGATGTTTTTCTGGAATTGCACTGCTTTCAATTGCCATTGAATGTTGGCAATTTGGCCTCTAGTTCCTCTGCCTCTTCAAAAACTAGTTTGCTCCTCTGGTCATTCTCAGTTCACATACATGAAGAATCTTAAACATTTTGGTCATATAAAATGAGCGCAATAGTTTGATAATTTGAAATTCCTTGGCATTGCCCTTCCTTAGGATTGGGATATGACCCGAACTTTTCTAATATAGTGACCATGAGTTCTCGAAATTTTTTGGCATACTGAGTGTAACACTAACAGCATCTTTCAGGATTTTAAATAGCTCAGTTCTATAACCTATACTAACCATATTGTTATAGCAATGTTTCCTAAAGCCCCATTTGACTTCACTCTCTGGGATATCTAGCTCTACATCAGTGACCACATTATTATAGCTATCTAAGATTTTTTTAATAGTTCTTCTGATTTAGTAATAAGAATTTAATAAGTGTTTGCTGAAAAAACTGAAAAGTGTTTTGTAAACATTAAAGAGCTATAAAATACATTAGGCTATGATAAATTATGTTGAATTTGACTTTTGACAATATCCTTTAGTCAAGTGAACAAGTATTTAAATGCTTACTACGAACAAGTATTTAAGTGCTTACTGTGGACCAAGCACTGGGTTAAGCACTGGAGAAACAGAAAAGACAAAATCACTTTACCTGGTTTTCAATTAGTTCACATTTGGGGGGGGTGGGGGTGGGAGACAATTTGTTCGCATCAGATGTATGCAAGTATGAACCAGAGAAAACTGGTTTGACTGATACTGCAGCCCCTCAGGAAGTATGTATCCTAAAGCCCAAGAATCAATTAGACACAATACTCCCTATACCATCACCCCCTCACTTCCATATACTTTCTTGCTGAATGGAACAGTTCAAGTACCCTGCATCCCTGGCTCCCATTCCTTACTCCTTATTAGGTAATTCAGAAACTATCACTATTTTCCCTCATGGAGGAGAGAGCAGTCTTCTTTAGGTTCTAGTCAGTTATTTGCCTTTGAACTAAATATAAATTTGAGAGTGCAAAAACTCTTGCTTGGTATCATGTCCAGAGTCACTCCACTGTGTGCTGCCCTTGGCTAAGGGGACTGGGGGCTGCCCACCAAGATTATATTCCATTAGCATCTATTCTCCTTATGAGTAATAAAATTTAAACTACTATCCATGTGCAGCGCTAGTGGTCTTTCCACCAAATGCTAATACACTCCAATGGGATAAACTGGCAGGAAACTCAGATGGAAGTCTTTAGCATTAAAGGGGCCCAGGAAAGGTTTCTTGTAAGAAGGTGAAATTTTAGTTGAAATTTGAAGGAAGCAAGAGAAACCACGTGGAGTAGAGTGGAGGCAGTAAAAGGCATTAACAGAGATGGGAATTGTCATATATGAGGTAGAGAAAGAACTCACAATGTCATATAGAATATGTGAAGGAGAATAAATACATTATTAAGCCTACTAAATTCTAAGGGAGAAAAAGGCCTGCAAATACATTCACTCAAGGAGCTTAACATTTAGGTGCAAAAGTTAAGCTACTTCTGAAACAATAGCGGACAGTACATAGTGGTACAGACAATGTAAGTTCAGTAGATGAGCTGCTTCCTTCTGAAGGGGTTTTACAGAGGGACTTGCCTTTGATCTAAAGAATGAGTAGTATTTGAATAGGTAGAAATTCAGTGTTCAGGTAAGGGGAATGTAATGGTCAAAGGCCCTGGGGCAGGAAGACAACTTACAACCTTATTATCACCATCAAATATTTACTGATGTCCATCATGACAAAGTATAATTCAAGCAATCATTTAAAATTTTAATCCTCTCTTAAAAGTTTTGGCAACTCCTTTCAGTATGCTGTCATTTGCAAACTTAATGTGTTTTTCTGCTCCCTTATCTAGGTCACTGATGAAAAGTTGAAATGGTTCAAAGTCATGGGTCTGGATACATTCTTGATTTATAATTTATTATGCAAACTTGTTAATAATATAATCAACTAAAAGCAAGAGTATGATCACCTACTATCATGAAACCATTTCTTCATTACTTTCTCCCTCTAATAAATTCAGATCCTTTTCCCAGTCTCTAGCAAAATATATACTATGATCAGTATAAAATGGAGAAATTAGCATGGATAACATGCATATTTGTGAAATGATACAATTTTTTATGTCCTATACTTCCTCACCTTATTTTGACACTTAGAATTCCATTCTTCCCAATACTGGTCCCTTTTCATTTGTAAAATGAGAGGGCTGGAAAACTTAGTCAAAAAAATGTCAAGAAATCTTACTCATTCTCAAATGTTACTTCCTCTAAACCCCTTCCCCATACACAAGTGAGTAACAATTTCCTCTGCTCCTTGAGCGCAAGCTGAACTTGGATTTCACCTTTCAAGTATTTATGTCTTATTTTGTTTTATAAACAAAGGAATCTATGAGGTGCATTCTATAGTTATTTTTATACATTATTACTAGGGCAAAACCCAGTGATTGGATACTTGATAGGCACTTCACAAATGTTTGATGAATAAAAAATAAATTGAATTTAGTGGTCTCATCAGATTTTTATAAATTTTTAAATTATGACTGAGAGTCCCAAAGTGACATTGAAAAATCACTCCAGTATCTAAACCTACTTTTATTTAGCTTACTTAATAATCTTCCCCCCACCCCCACCCCACAAAGGATTGGAGGAGGGGAGTTTGGTTAAGGTCACATAGCTAAGTATTAAGTAACTAAGGCCACATTTGAACTCAGGTCCTCCTAACTCCAGGGTCAGAGTTCTATCCACTGCACCACCTAGCTGCCCCACTTACTCAATAATCTTCAAAAAGTTAAACTGAATTGGTGTTTATTAAAGTTGTTACTATGTATAAAAATGCATTTTTTTAAAAAAGACTGAATCTAAAATTTCATTGAATTACAGAACTCCTCAGTGAGGAAATTATGTTTTAACAAAGCAGATAAATACCCACTCTGAAATCTATACATATATCTCATTTTATTGTGTTTCACAAGATATTATTTTTATTTTTAATAAATTGAATGTTTGTGGCAATCCTGAGGTAAGCAAGTCTATCAGCACCATTTCTCGAAACAAACGTTCTCACGTCTTTGTGACAAATTTTGATAATTTTTGCAATTTTTCAAAATTATATCTGTTATGGTGATCTATGATAACTGATCTTTGATATTACTTTGGTAATTAATTTCGGGGTG
Organism: Macrotis lagotis; assembly: GCF_037893015.1. Classification (NCBI taxonomy): domain Eukaryota; kingdom Metazoa; phylum Chordata; class Mammalia; order Peramelemorphia; family Peramelidae; genus Macrotis; species Macrotis lagotis. The sequence goes on along the minus strand of NC_133658.1, from coordinate 688,526,044 downwards.
CCAAAAACCACACCCATATAATATAGTCAACATAATCGATAAATGTTGCATATGTTCTGAAGGTTCTACCAACCAATCATTCCTTTTGTCTTCTCTCCTTTTCCTTGGGCTTCCCTATTCCCTGAGACAGAACTTGAAGAATATTACATAAACTTAGCTAATAAAGAAGCAGCAGAGTTTGAGGACTGATCCCAATTTTGAAAGAAGTTCTACTATAGATAATATGCTACCAAACAGCAACACATACTACAGAGAAATATCATGTGATTGAAAGATACAATTAATGTGGAAAACTTCATCGCTGTCTTATTTTAAGAAACTGCTCAGCCTCTCAACTTTCTGCAACCACCACCCCTAATCAGTCATCAGTATGGATGCAAGCCTTTCCACTAGCAAAATGGTTACAACTTGCAAAAGGCTCAGGTGAGGTTCAGTATTTTTTTAGCAAGCATTTTTTTAAATTAAGATATAATATAAAACTTTCTTAGACATAATACTATTTCACACTTTATAAATACCTAGAAACTAAAAAATTCATTTGACTCATTTTATTGTGATGCTCATTTGCTTTATTGCAATGCTCTAGAACCAAACCTACAATACCTCCAAAGTATGCCTGTAATCTCATAGAGCTACTTGTCTGAGGCAACTCTCTTAGATTACAAATAATTATAATATAAAATAAAAAATAAGATTTATGTAAACATGTATATTAAGAAATGCATAGAGATAAATCAGGGAAAGGTAGGAGGGATTAGGAATAGTAGTAGTGTTGTTCAACACAAGTACTCAATGTACCTGTAACAGAACGTTTTAAACAGGGCTGGAAATGTGGGAGGCAGCATGTGGAGTGAAAAGGAGGCAGCCCTGTAATGAGAGGACCTAGATTTAAATCCTTGCTCTACAAGTTAGGCCTTTTAGGTCCATGCCTATGCTTCTATGATTGATTCAATATGCTTGGAGACAGTTATTCAGAAGTGTTAGGGACTTTCTTTTAAAATTTTTTTTCTTTTTATTTTATTTAAGGCAATGGTGTTAAGTGACATGGCCAAAGTCACACAGGTAGGCAATTATTAATTATCTGAATCTGAATTTGAACTCATATTCTCCTGACTCCAGAGCAGGTGTTCTATCTATTGTACCATCTAGCACTTTCCCTGTTAGGGACCTTCTTAAAGAGCAAGTAACAGCAATCAGGTTCAGGCTCAGAATCCAGGTGCAGAGTGGATCTCATTTCCAGCATCTAGCCAAACCTGCCGAAAAATAGGCAAGGGAAGAATCCCAGACCCAAAGGGAAGGCTACAATTCTGCCACTCTGAGTCAACAGTTTTCCATTTGGCTGATAGGGCCTGAAACCAGTAGCAGTCTATTCTAGAACAGACCACCCTGGAAGTAATGAAAATTTGAAGGTCCCGAGTCTGTTCCTTAAATACTGAAATAATACACTTTAATACATCAAATAAACGGCAACAAGTGTACAGACCCTGCCCCTAAAAATCAATCAAGTCAGGAAGTAGACAGAAAGGATGAACAAACAAAAAAAGAAAATCTCAACATAAAGAAGGAATTATTTCACTTCTTAGTCTTAACTTCCTCTTCAGAAAAATAAAGCAGCTGAACCAGATAACTTTAAGAACTCTTTTAATTCTAAAATTCTGGAGTTCTAAAGAATTAATACTATTACCCAAGTACATTTAAAACAAACAACCCCCCCAACACTCTTAAGTGCTAATCCTCAAAAACCAAGGTCATTAATAATATTCTATATTATTATTATCATCATCCTAGGGTGATTTCTTCTTGATATGTGCAAAGTCACTGCCTCAACACCTGTACTTATCCTGCTCTAATCTGACAAGAGTGCCTCTTAGAAGCTAAAAGGGTACCCCAAAATAGTTCCTTCTCCAAGAAAAGTCCAAGTCATATTGCCTTAGAGCTTATGGGAGAAGTATTAGTGAGAAACTTATGATGTTCAAAGTTTGAAACCATTATTGCATAAAGTGTTCTTGTGAAAATAAAAACAAAAAATTGGACAGAAACACCTGACCACCTACCAAGTCTACATGCAGTTTCATCTTAACCACTTAACATTTCTCCTTCAGACAGTTTCTTGTGACAATAAAGGTCAGAAGAAATAAAGGCCACTTTTAGGTGGTCTGTTTAAATGACTTTTTTAAAATTTCTATTGCCTCATATGAAATTATTTCTAGACCTCACCTTCTTGATAGCCTCCTCTCTAAATACTCTCTTGGTTTATTAATGTCCCTCAGAAAAGGTAGCATCCAAAACTCAATATAATACTACTGATAAAAGCCAGAACAGTAAAGTATACTTCCTATTATGACCTGGATACTATCTTTCCATTAATGTAACCTAAAATTACATGTTGAAATGTGGGGGATGCTGCACAATTGATTCAGGCCACCTCTAGCTCCTGGTTTCCTGTAATGAAAGGATGAGCTGCAGGGGAATGTAGAAAACCTTTGTTTTCTGTTCTGCTTCCCATTTATATAACCACAGTTATTTGGAATTGAATTTTAAAATTTCTTTTCCTTAGGTACAGCATAGAGTTAATATATTCTAAAGGGAAAAACAAACCTCTAGGATTCTGTCTCCCTCCTTCCCACAAATATAGATAGCAACCTGGTAAACTTCATACTTCAATACTCCAACCTTCAATTCAAACATACAATTAAATGTTCTGCTTTTCACGAATATTTATAAGGAAGTAAGATTGAAAAAAATTCTCAAAAGCTATGTACCACACAGGTGTGGAACACTTTCTTGATGAATTTTTACTGAGAGCATTAAATGCAATTTATACATAATACACTAAAATTATTTGGGAACAAAATACAGATTTTTAAAAATTCCTCTGAATAATTACATAATTATCAGAGAGAGAGAGAAATTGTTTCAGAAAGTCACTGCAGTATCTCAGCAATATTCAGTAATTTTTAAAAAAAGAACCATTCTACACAATTTTAAGTTTAAGGGTTGTTGGAAAATAAAAGTTTACCAAAATATAAGTGTAAAAAGTGCCTATTTCTTCAATCATGTTGTTTTTATAATTGGGCTAATCTATGAATATGACACAATGTTATACCAATATGCTGTTAAATGGGAAAAATAAACAATGAAAACTCAAAATTTATTTCATCATTCACACAGAAAATATGGCACAACATCAACTAAATATAGAGTGATAAATAGAAATAAGCTACAAACTTGGGAGAAAAAGTTGGCACCATTTATCTCGTACACTATCTTTACTAAATCATTACACTTTGTTGGTATAATAAATTTAAATTTATTAAATTTTTAAAAATTTAGTTTTCAAGAATTTTCAGTTAAAATAGGAGTCTCTAATTATAAAAGAATTCTAAGATTGAATACAGGTTAAACTGTATGAAATGTCAAACAATCTGTTAAGACAAGTATCTTTTTTAAAGGCAAAATCTGTTTTCTTTCCTCTTGATAAAGAAATACAAAACAAACGATTTTTCATCCATTTGAAAATAAGTCACCTTTTAAGACTATGGAAACCTAAGGTACAGTTCAATGTAATGATTCATAGTTTCTCTATTAGAAAGATTCAGCAGTTCTTAATCGAGACCTTTATTCCTTCTCTGAATAAATGATGCCTGAAATTTTTATTCTTGTTCTAATGGAATTTCAATGGCCTTCACTGCAAATCTACTGGAAATTTTTGCATATTAAGTGGAAAAAATTAAATGATGTTAACCACATTTTAATGTGATTAAGGCTGACAGGGTCATTATTTCTGCTAATCACTCAGTTTTAAAAGCTCAAACAAAACTTTGTAATAGACAATTTTCTGTATATCTATTGAGAATTTTTAAAATACATTAGAAAAAGCAAAAAAGAAACAAAACCTCACTTTATTCCAAGACAAAAACCATTGAGTATTTCCTATAGTTTTCAGATGGATTCCATTACATTTAATCTGGTGATGTAAAAACAAAAATGCAAAACAATTTTACACTGAATGTGCTCCTCTACTTGCTTTCTTCTAAAAGACTATGAGGTTAAGAGAATGCATTATTCGGAATTCCAAGATCTGTGTTTTCCATTTGTTACTAAATGGAAACAAAGATGATTTCTGCTTTAGATCTCATAGCAAATTCAAAGCAGAAAGCACTGATTTCATGTGCAACTGCTCCCTGATTTTAATATTCAATTTTTATATGAATATGTAGTGAGATTATGACAATTCCAAAGATGCCAAAGTAAACTTAAAAACTGGACTAAGAACTGTAAAATAGAAACTCAATATGATCAAGTAGGGTCACAATGTTCTTTTCAGAGGAAGTATATATAACTCAAGAGCTGTACTAATTTCTGTCAACAAAGCACAAGAGATTCAAGTGGTTATCAGGACTAAGAAATAAAAACACTTGATTTTTATGTCACTTAATACTATAAAGCAATCTGCCAGTACCAGTAGATAAGATTAAGATAGTTATTCAGGATCATCTGTAAGCTGATATTCTTTGGTTATTTTGTGCTCTCTGAAAAACTATCGCATCATGAAGCAAGACTGGAAAGGTACTTAGCCAAGAAGACTTAATCAAGCTCTTCTTAGATACTATTTTCTGAGAATATCAATATTTTTCCATAAAGAGAAAACAATTACCTTAGGCATATAAACATCACAGCTATTTAACAATGAACCAAATAAAAATACTTCACAATCTCATTTAGTGGTTGTCATCTGCTTAACCAATATTATTTAGTTGAAAATTATCTTTACCTTCAAGCTATTATAGGGATAATTTTTAAAAGTGACTTACAGAGTTCTAACTCCCCTTTGTATGTAAAGAGTGATGACTATTCTTAATCTAGCAGTTATAGCCTTTATAAAGACAAAATAAATGATCCTGAAGGATAATGAGCAAATGATTTTTTAAAACAAACACACACCTGAAGTTCAGACTGTCTAATTCATAGTGATTCACCTCAATCTAATAAACTTTAACCATGCTCAATGACTAAAAACAAAAGACTTCTTGCATGATGATGATACATAAATATTTTGAACATTGCAGTTTTTAAAAGCTGTATGAAACTCTGATCTCTGCAAACAATAGTCAAACTAACAATTATAAACCTTAAGCTACAGGTGCAGTACCTCCATCCAAAAACTATCTTTTTTCATGGCAAATTACTGTACTGCATACAAATAGACAGATTCAGTTAGCTGCAGGATCACAATCTAAGTAGCTAACAAAAGCACAGCACCTGCCCATAAACAAGTCCATTGAAATGCAATTTAGTGCTAAGGTTTGAGGAATTACTATTCAGCTTTCACATTCTAAGTGATAACCAGACTACTTTTGAGTAAATACTTTAGTTTGAATACCTTTTATGAAGAGAAAAAGATAAAGAGTCCTTAATAAATTTCAAGTATGAAGAAAAAAGTTATTTATTAATACTACACTATAGCCAAAATCTTTTCCATGCTTAAACAAATAAATACTGGACTTTTAGTTTTAGTGTGATGGCATGCACTGGTGCATCAACTAATAACTCTCTGAAATTTTTTTGCTCATCTAAAAAGAGTCCCTGCTGAATGTTCTAATGCATCTTTATTGTGAATCTCCAGCAAATAAAACTCAACGCATGAGCTCATGATGTGCTTTGCTGCTGGAAAGTCACAGACTCTGTGGGAAGCTTTTTATCTTCCCAGCAGCCAGTTCTCTGAGAACATCAGTGCAGCTACTGTAGTTACCTGTAGATTACTTGTATTTTCTCACATCTGTGTCCAGCAATCTAAGCCATGATGATAAAGGGTCATTAGGTTTTGAGTGAGGAAGGGGATGGACTAGACAATTTGCTCTGATAAGCTCCTTGTTGTGAGCTCCAGTTTAGAATGTGAAATGCTGGGTAGGTAGACTTTTACACAGGCAGTGAGATTATTTTTTTCCACACCACCAATTAAAAATGATATTGTTACTATTTCAAATTATTCTCTGAAATACATTGTAGTTTTTAGTTTTATTATTAGAAGTATTTAAGTGAAATAATTTTCTGCCAACAAAATGGACATCAATGCTCTATTAGCCACAAAGAATCCAGGTACAATTACTAAGATAACTGCTGTTTGGAGCACAGCAAAGCAATTTCCCACAGTGGGACTTACAGTTCAATTTACCAGTTGGGCAAATATTTTGTGCTCTGTAGTGGTCTAGAGAGTTAAAAGCTATAGATAACATTGGATCAGTGCTATAGTTGGCAAAAAGTTTCTTCAACCCAAATAGTAACCCTATTATTTAGATTTTAAATGAAGATGCTTTTACCTCCAAAATTTCAAAAAGTGATTGTATTTTTGTTAATGTAAGATGTCACTGTAAAGTTATTGAGTGTTCTTTCCTCCCAAAATGGTTCACAATTTATAACTGCACACTATAGTTATTTTGTTCACTAAATCAGGTTAGTACTTAATCACATTGTCCCCCACTAATCAGCTAATAGAGTCTATCTTACTTCTTGATTGGATTATAGAATGATTAAGACTAATTACTTCATCTAAAATGGTCTAGTAACAAGCAATGTGGCAGACTACAAACTATAAATGGAAGTAGAATAGAAAATGCACCTTAGTGTATTTTGCCACAAGGCAAACTATAAGTTTGGCTATACTTAAAGATATATGTTTAACCAAAAAAGTGAAAAACAGGACCAAGGAGCATGCAATGCTTTATTTTTTTCGTTAGAATAGTTGGTCCCTCCTAAACCCTTTACTCTTACTTCTGTTAAATATAATTATCAAAGCAATGAGAAAATTAAGAGGAATTAGTAACCAGTACTATATATACAACCTTCTCACGAAAAGCAAGAAATAAAGATAAATTTATATGAAAAAAAGACAGTTGAACATTAAAGTATTTTAAAAAGGACATTCATTAGATTTTCAAATATTTTTATATTGATGAAGAAGATCAAAAAGTTCATTCTGAGCTCTTTGCTAGTATGAAACCTAATAATGTTTTCCCAAAACACAATAAAGACATAATAAACATTTTAAAAAAATCCTTCTGGTCCTTCTTTTAAATCTCAGCCTACTGAACACAGTAATGACAAAAAAATATTGCTGTTATCACCCTACATTCATTTGTTAAAATTCAAATTTCTATAAAATACAATTTCTGGTGACTGGCATTAACATCTTAAGTCAATATGGGAACATGAATCCATAATAATTATTCATATACCAAGCAACGGTAAACCTAAAACATTTCTGAAGACCTGAATGTGTCAAGAACTTTGACAATTATGACTGGAGCCAGGAAACTGTAGCACTGCAGAATTTCTTATGAATTTCTCCAGTTACTTTTTATAAATGCTGTCTTAGATGACAGCTTAATGTGTACCACATGCAATATTTATTCTTCTTCAGTGTCAGACTGTCTAGCCATCCAAGGGAATACAAAGAATGTCATTTATTAGGATAAAAGCACAGGGAAGGTAATCAAGGACATATGTAACATCAGCCAATCATGCCCTATTTCAACATCCTATTCCATTCATAACAGTTCAACAATTATTTGCTTACTGATAACTTGCTTTCAGGCTGTTTGTGTTCCCCATAATGGTGGTTTGCATTTATTTTGCTCTTTAGAATTGGACACTTGCTGTGCCATGGATGTTTGTCAAAACTTTATATCTTCTGTCAGAAATAGCTTAGCATATCAAATAATTTCTATTTGTCAGGAACTACTAATATAACAATCCAGTAACCCCTGTCAATAGGGCACTGAAATAACTAGGCATAAAACAGCTAATAACAATCAAATATTTTATACCCAGCAAATGAAAAGTGTTTTTCTATAAGCAATGTAAAAGAAAAAGTTTCAAAAGATTACTAGACATTTTGTTCATTTGCCATTTTGTTATGCCTTCTGCATACTACCCAGTAATGGTCTTCCTTTTATTTTAAAGCATCAGTAAAATCTACTGTTAGGTTGACAACCTTTTACGAAATAAATTTGATATGAATGATTCAAACTATTCAAAGAGAGAGGAGAGTATATGGAATTACAAACAAACAAATCTGTCACCCCAAAATGCTTAATTTAAAAAATGTGTCCTGCCATGTACCAGTAACTCTGAAAGGTATAATTATGGAGCCAGTTTACTGACTTACCCAGAAATCTCTTTAAATGAATACAACATCTAATATACCTGTGAGCAGCAGTCTTATTTCAAAAGATTTATAAACTTTACTTAAAAGTTTTTAAGTAATAGACTAGGAAAAAGATTAGGACTTTAATTTTAGTTTCACTGTTAACTAATATGATTTGTTTAAAATTCCAAGATTTCTCCAAATTCAGATTCTTTATCTGTAAAATGAGAATTGTCCCAAATGAAAAGTGATCTTCCAATTGCAGAATTCTATTATTTCAATTCCAAAAAAAGACAAAAAGCAACCAAATTATCTAGTCATGAAGATAAGAACAAATAAGTTGGGAAATTATTGTCACCGTGGAATAATTCCCATCTCCCTTTTAGAAATGGGAGTGTTAGTTGTATAAAAGTAGAATTAAATAATATACTTTTAATATTCTACAAAAGTGCTCACAAGAGACAAAGAGCTGACCTAACTGAATAGCCCCACACAAAAGTAAATCTGGCAAATTAATAAATCATTTCCTAGCAATCCCAGTAGTTAACAACTGACATTAACATAAGATTTTAAGACTGGAAAAAGGCTTTAGATGTATCTTGTAACAATCTTGAGACGACACAATATTATCAGAAATTATTACTATTTTAAGTTACATGGTGAGTGCTGAATCACAGCTGCTGATTTTGAAAGCAGGTGGTGGGGATGGATGGTAGTGGGTGTGAGGGCAGGTAATCCATCTAGATAGGATTTAAGAAATAATGAGGAAGCCTATTCTTCTTGATTACTGGTAAGAGAAACAGGACACTTATTTCCCAAGAGTTGCTGTTCTCTTTGCTCAAATGCTTTAGACACTCAGCACCTACTTGTCAGTAAAAGTTCTATAACTGTGGAGTTAGGGACTGGCATATCATTATTTATATATTTATATACATATATATATATATATATGCATATATGTATTAAAAGTCAAAGCATAGAAATGTATTTGAGCTAATACTGGACCTATATTAAATATTCTCCTCCACTAGACTACAAGATCCAAGAGAGCAAAGACCTGATATAAATCTTTTTTTTTTATAGATTAATATCATGGTTCTCCACAAATGTTAAAGGTTTGTTAAAGATATGAAGAATTCAAAGCATTGTGAATATATTTAAAACATATGGAAGGAATAAGAAAATTGTGATCATTTATTTGCCTTCCAAAGAATTAACACACTGAATTAAAGCCATTAAGAAGAGGGACAATTTTTTTTTAATCATTATATCTGTAGCACCCACCAAAGTGTTTTTGTATAATGATAAATATGGGGGGAATAATCCACATTATAGTTTCTCCAAATACTGCTTGAATAATTAAAAAGAAAAACTGGGGAGAAATGAAGATTGTCCTAAATTAACATTTTCTCTGAGTAGTTTGTGGCATTAGCTTCTAACAGTTCTTATTTCTGACTTAATGATCCATCAGACAATGGTGCCTAAATCAAATCTTAGAATAAAATTTATAGTAGTTCCAGTTTTTTACCTCAAATTGCAAAATCCACCAGTTACAGCTTAGGTCTAGATACAGTTTAATTTCTAGGGAGACCCCAAACAATCTGCAAATCTCAATCCCTATGGGAACCATAATACCCTACTTCCTATCCCATACCCTATTACAAGGCATGTTCTCTCCCCACTACCCACTGCTGGAGTCTGTTTGGACCCAACTACCCTTCCTTCCTTCAATAAACAGCTTTACATTCCATTTGCTCACCTTTCAGGTAAAATACTAATAAAAAAACACTAATAAAGCATTTCTACATACTCAGTAAAGCAGTCATAATCATAAGTCTAAAATCATATAATCCAATACCTTAATTTTGCAAATAATTAAACTTGAGGCCCAATTATACAGGTAATAACTGAAAGAAGGAGTGTGAATCTAAATCTTTTGTTCCCAAATTCAGACATATTATAAAATTACTTCTAAAATTATTTCCTGAAACCTCTACCACTTTCCAGCTCTATCTCTCTACTAAAACAAGTCTCCAAGGTGAGCTGTTTAACTTGATGGTCTTTTCTTAAGTCTCAGACCTTAGTCAGAGACCATCCTTGATCTCTCTCTAGCTTTTGACAACTGCTGGCCACACTCTTTTCCTGAACACTTTCTATTACCCAGTCTTTCATTACACTCATTTTACTATGGATTTTTTTTTCAAACTAAAAGATACTATAAAGAGTTTCTAAAGAAAACTCCTTGAGAATTTTCTCAGTACTGTTTCAATTCAACAGTAATTGAGATGTTTGTTCAAGGAGGTGCCAAACACCTCCTTATTAAATAGAGAGGAGGATGAATATGAATATTTTAATACTGACAATGTTAATTTACACAACAGTATTCTTTTGTTATAAGGGAGATTTGGGGCAGTGGAGATTGGAAGAGGATACCAGGAAATGATTATTATATAATCAAAAAAATCATCAAGAAACCTTTTTAAAATGTGCTATTTAATCATTCTGATTTTATGTAGAGCTATGTAGTTCCGAAGAATATATATTAGCACCTGTTTTTTGGGGGTTAGTTGTTCACTAACAGTGAGGATACACATATCTATCAAGTAAGTTCTGATGCAAACTGTAAAGAGTCTAATAAAATGGGCCAAATTATCATGTAGTCAAATATGGCCAAGATTTTTAATAAATGTGACTGATGTGTACTTAGAGAGCCGTTCCTGAACTGCAGGTCTTCAAATCTGTAGCCTATGGAGTACATGCAAGTCATCCTTGAATCCATATGTACAGGATTTCAATTTATGAAGGATGCAAAACAGTTTTGGACAACTCATTAAATCTTTCAGCAAGTGTGGGTTTTATAGAATGAGTAAATACTATCTTTCAAATATATTCATTCTTAGGATTTATGAAGTGAAAATTGGTTTAAAAATTACTTTAGTCATGGTAGTCTTTTCTCATTATTTATATGTTAAACCAAGAGATGTTAATAATATAGCTATCACATATATCTATGTATTTATGTGTGTAATGAGGAAGGGGGAATAATTATGAAATGTTTCAAACTCTCATTCCCTCATTACCAACCAAAAGCTACAGAACATTTTAAGAGTGCTCAAAAATGTCTATTAGGTGATAAACATTTATGATGTGCCAGGCATTGTGTTAAGTACTAGAATACAAAAAGAAGGAAAATATAATCCAACCCTCAAGGCTTGAACCTCCCTCAGAGTTCACAGCTTATCAGTTTTCTCTGCCCCTCTGATTTCAGGACAGGACAGTGGGCTCCAGAGCTCTAGGGAAGGAAGGGGCTCAGTACCCATTTTCCACCAGCAACACTGCTTTGGGACTTTTCTGGACCCCTCCATCAGGCCTTTCTTCTCCGAAAAACTCTTCATTGGAAAACATACATACATGCCTCTCTGACTGGAGGGCAGGGCCATGGGTCCTACAGCCTCTATGTACTTCTCCCCATTTACCACTATCTATAATTCATTTGGATTTCTTTTCATCATGCCCCGGTGCAAAGTACCCTTTTGCATCCTATCCCCCTCTCCTCTTCCCATTCAGTTTCCCCTTTGTGTTGTATTCTCCATTAGATTATAAGTGGCTTGGAGGCAGGGACTGCTTTTGTTTTTAATCAGTATTTAGATCTCCAGAGTTTATCTGATTACCTGAGACAGGGCTTTGTTTAATACTAGTTAACTGACAACCTGCCTGAATATAATGGGGGAGATGATAAGCAAACAGATATGTACAAACAAGCTATTAAAAGAAATAGGAAATAAGAGAGGAAAGGCATTAGAATTAAAAGGAGTATTCTAAGTATACCTCTCAATAATTAGGTGGGATAAGTAGTACAAATTTTTTAACACTCCCCCATATTTATTGTTTAATTATGAATTTCTTTTCTTTTTAAATTTGAGTTCCAAATTCTCTCCCTTCCTGTCTACCCCTCATCCCTCACCTACTGAGTTGGCAGGCAAGTAAAATTCTATCATGAGATATTGATGAAATATCTATGCATGAGAAATAACCAAAAAACTCATTTCTATATCAGCCATACACAAAAAGCAAGGAAAATAAAGAAAATGAGAAAAATCATACTTAAATTTGCACTGTTGATCAACATTATAATTTTGCACTTACTGTGGACAATGATCTCCTAATTCTTCTAACTTTACTTTGCATCAGATCTTGTCATATTTTTTCCACTTTTTCATTTCTATAAGAAATAGTATTCCAATAGTACACCATAGTACTCCATCACAATAATATGTTACAACTTGTTCAACAATTCCTCAATTGCTGAGCATTACCTCAATTTCTAATTCTCTGCCACCATAAAAAAGAGCTGCTATAAATATTTTTGCATGTCTTTAGGAAACAAGATTTAGTAGTGGTATTGCTAGGTCAAAGGATGTTTAATTTTATAGCTCTTGGGGCCTTGTTCTAAATTGTTCTGCAGAATGTTTGGATCAGATCACAACTCCACCAGCAGCCTATTGAGTCTACCTATTTTCCCTCAATGTCTCCAGTACCTGTCATTTCTTATAGGTATGACCAGAACCTCAGTTACTTTATAACTCTGAGTATGTCTTTCTCGTTCAAATATGTCTCATATAAACAAGATATTGTTAAATTCTGGTCTCTAATCCATTCTGTTATCCAGTTCTGATTTATGGATGAGTTCATCCCATTCACATTCAGTTATGTTTACTAATTGTGTATTTCCCTCCATTCTATTTTCTTATATTCTATTCTCTCTCTGTGTCTCTCATATCCTTGTTTTTCAGTCATTTTGGTAGAGTCTGACTCTTTGTGACCCCATTTGGGATTTTCTTGACAGAAATACAAACTACAAGAATGGTTTGCCATTTTCCTTCTCCAGTTAATATTATGTTAAATGACTTGTTCATGGTCAGGTAAGTGTCGAAGGCTGGATTTGAACTCAGGAAGATGCGTTTTCCTGACTGTATGTCCAGTGCTCTATCCACGAACATATAGGTGCCACTTTTTTCTTTTTTTTTTAGGATTTTGCAAGGCAAATGGGGTTAAGTGGCTTGCCCAAGGCCATACAGCTAGGTAATTAAGTGTCTCAGGCCGGATTTGAACTCAGGTACTCCTGACTCCAAGGCCAGTGCTCTATCCACTGTGCCACCTAGCTGGCCCTAGGTGCCACTTTTAAAAAAAACCTGTCCCTCCTCAAATGTCCTTTTCGCTATTGAACAGTGTATCTTTTAATTTATCCTCCCTTTTTTCATCTTTTCCTTCTCCCCTTCATGTTTTATTCTTTCCCTCCTACTTCCCTATTGCTTAAAATAGATTTCTATACCCAACTAAGTATGTATGGGTATTCTTCCCTCTTAGAACCAAATCTGATGAGAGTGAAGTTCAAGCATTGCCCACCATTCCCCTATTTCTTTGTCCTCTATATATAAAGTTCACTCTCTTATGTGAGGAAAATTTCTCCAATCTGCTTCTCTTTGTGTATTTCTCTCTCTCTTTTTTTTTTTTAGGTTTTTTTCAAGGCAAATGGGGTTAAGTGGCTTGCCCAAGGCCACACAGCTAGGTAATTATTAAGTGTCTGAGACCAGATTTGAACCCAGGTACTCCTGACTCCAAGGCCGGTGCTTTATCCACTACGCCACCTCACCACGCCGTGTATTTCTCTTTTTCACCACTTCATTTTTTGAAGTGATCATTACAACAGTCAACTCATATCTGTGCCCTTTGTCATATAGACTTCTTTTAACCACCCCATTAATGATAAAGTTCTTAGACTTAGGAGATTACATGTATCATCTTCCCATATAGGAAAAGCAAGAGTTTAACATTATTGAATACTCATGACTGTCATGTTAACCTTTTTATGTTGCTTCCAAGTCTTCTGTTTGAATGTCAAATGTAGCACTACAAATATTACTCCCATTTTACAGGTAAAGAGTTTTGACAAGTTAAATTATGCAGATTATGGACAATCAGCTAATAAATGTCAAAAGTTGAATATGAATCCTGGTCTCTTCTTAATCCAAAGTACTGTCCCTTTGACAAGTTCCTTATGATCCAAAATATCAGGAAGAAAGCACTGCTCCAAAGCATAAATCTAATGACAAGTTTTATTATGCATGAATTTTCTGTAGAAAAAAACCTAAGTCTTAAATTACCGTGCAATCAAAAATATACACAATGAAAGGGAAACTGGAGTTCACGAAAATGTAGTTTTTGTTATTTTCATTCTAGAATCCTATAGATTACATTATCAATGATTTTTTAAAATATATATAAATTCTAAGTATTAAAATTCCTAACACAAAAGGAACTTAAAGACAGAAATAATTATGCTATCACTTAAAGAAAATCCAAAAGGAAAAGTTCCAAGGAGGGCAGAATAAAAATCCAGATCTTCCATGTCAAAGGAAAAAAAAATCTAAAAGTATCCAGAAAGAAGTCCAAGGACCAAAGAACCAGTCAAAATGACAAAAGACCTGGCAGATGCTTCCAAAAACTTAAAGAGATCTTGGAGTACAATATACCAAAAGGTAAACCACATAACTTTACAACCAAGAATAACTTAACCTGGAAAGTTAAGGGGAGTATTTGGTCTTTACTGGAAGAGAAGACAAGTCCTTCTTAAGCATTTCTGATGGAAATAGCTGAGCTGATCATTGAAATGCAAACAGAAGAGTCAAGAGCAGTCTTCCTTGACTCCATAGTAGTTTTCTATGGTTAGGATTCCTTTTGGATTTTTGCTCAATTTGAAATTTGAGCTCTACTCCCAGGGCCCAGAGGGCACAGCTGAAGTTGTTTTTACTGGCATCCAGGGGTCTGGTCATTGGCTTTCCACACTGGGATCCCAGTGCTGGCAGGTTGTTCTCTGTGAAAGAGTAACCCAAAACAGTCCTGATCATTACATGATGCCCCAGGTTGTGCAGTATGACTTCCCCACTAGGGTTGGGGCCCTCACAGCTGGCTGTACCACCAGCCCTCTGAGCTAGGATCTGAGCTATGGCTATGAGCTTCCCACTGGCTTTCCCATACATAAGGCTGTACTCCCCTTTAACCTAAGTGAGACAGACTTTTCCCAAAAATTTTTCCAAAATATCTTGAGCCAAACAGCTTTACTCTGTCATTTTGTGAACTCTTTTGCTTTAGAGTCTGTTTAGAGGTTTCATTTAAAGTTGTTTCAGAGGGAAATTAGGAAAAGCTCAGGGAGCTTCCTAGCTTCTCTCCATTATCTTGGCTCCACCCAGGAAGTTCTCAAGAGAAGTCTAGAAAAGTAAACTTTTTCTAGGAATTAGAAGCAACTGTATAATGATATTTTGCAAATATTCTAACAGAGAAGAAACAAATATCTTATCAAAACCTTAATGTCTTTAAAAACAGAGGAAGGAGTAGGACCAGATATCAGATGAAACTTGTTCATTTGAAATGGACAAAGAAGGGTCAAACATATTAAGGGAGAGGGTATTATCAAGGAATAATCACAAGCAATATAAATTTCTGAATTCTGAAGACCAGATTAAAAAAAAAAAAACCAAAGACAAAGAATTAAAAATTAAGGAGGCATCAATTGGAAAATGTCTGAACAAACTGTGGCATATATGAACACAGTGGAATGTTATTTTTTGGCAAGGCAATGGGATTAAGTGACTTGCCTGAGGTCACACAGCTGGGTTATTATTAAGTGCCTGAGACCCTAGCTAAATCCAGGTCCTACTGACTCCAGTGTTCTGTCCACTGCTTCACCTAGATGCTCCAGTCATACACATTATTAAAGAACCTTCTGCCACTAGGGAGGCTGAGGCTGGTGGATCTCTTAAACTCTAGAGTTCTGAGTTCTAGGGGGATAAGCCAATTAGGAGTCCACATAAGTCACTGTAATAAACCCCTTGGAGTAGAGGTACTACACCACATTGTTATAGAGGATGATCAAATTGGACCATGGGAGAAATGGAATAGGTCAAAGTTCCCATGGTAATAGTGTATGATACAGTAGTGACTCATGACCAGCCGCTGTGCTTCCAGTATGGGGAAGACAAAGGGAGTAGAGAGATGAGATATAAGGAAGGAGAAAGGAAAGAAGGAACAATTTCCTAAGGATCCAGAGATAAGAAAGTTGAACCAAAGAATAATTTCCAACAATAATAACATTATAATGACAAACAATTCTGGAAGACTTAATTACAAATTTGAGTCATGGCTCCAGAGATCCATGATATAGCTTGTTACTCACTTCTAGAAAGGGAAACGACAGATCCAAGATGTAGAAAGAGATAATACATTTTTGGATATGGCCACTGTGAAGATCTGTTTTGCTTGACTATGTTTATTTGATCCAAGGGTTTTTTTTATTCTGTTTTTAATTTTTGTTAGGGGTGGGGGGAAGGTGAATGGAAAGCTAGCAATTAGTAATGTTAAAAGGGAAACATTAAAATATTAAAATATACTAAGAAGAAAAAAAGAATGAAATTCAGATGGAAATACAGACTTACAGAACAATAAGAAATTGTGAAACTTGTTTTATATTTTCTAAAAACACAAATGGAGCTTTGGAGCTTCACAAACAATCCTTTTTTTTTTGGTTCTCTTATGCATATGAAAATGCTCCTTTGGGAATGGGAAGTAATTGAAATGGGGAAAAAAAATTTAGTCCAGGAAAAAGTAGATATGGGTCTGAACCATGATATTGGCTATGGTGTAGGGCATAGATGCAAGAGATCCTTGGGGAGTTAAAAATCCAAAATCTTTGTGACTAACTGGAAATGAGAGATTAAGAGAAAATGGAGTAATGAAGGTGACTACAAAATTGAAAATCTGAGTGACTAGAAAGATGGTGGTACCTTCACCAGAAAGAGGAAATGGAGATGAGTGGGAAAGGAGTTTTGGGGTCATCTTTTAACTAGAGAACTAACCATTTGGTGTTACCAATAGATTGTTGGTGATGTTGGAAATAACTCTGGGACAGAAATGTGGGCTAGATAAGTATATTTCAGAGACATCTGTATAGAGATGACAGCTAACCTTAGGGGAGCTGAAAAAATTTGGGATAAAAGATAGTATAAGGAGATCAGTGGGGGGTGACTAGGTGGCACAGTGGACAGAGCACTGGTCCTGGAGTCAGGAGTACCTGAGTTCAAATCGGGCCTCAGACAATAATTGCCTAGCTGTGTGGCCTTGGGCAAGCCACTTAAACTCATTGCTTTGCAAAAAAAAAAAAAAAAAAAAAAAGAAAGAAAAAGAAAAAAAGAAAAGAAAAGAAAAAGATCTTAAAAAAAAGAAAGAGATCAGTGACAAATTCTTAGGGTATACTTATGCAAAGTGGAAGAAAGGGAAAGAGAAAGGACTAGACAAGAAGAAATAGGAGAAGAACAATTTAAAAAATTATACCAAACCAATGGATTCCCTTTTAATCATAGTTATTTATTTTCCACAATGTTTTTTAGAGGTTTATCCTATTATAAATCATCTCCAGTGTTTCACAACATCATAGATCTCATGACATCATCTTGATTCATACAGTCTTTGGGTTAACCCATTTATAGAAAGTACTCAGTAAGAGTAAGAAGAACAGAGATAAATCTAATTTCAGGAAATGATCTCACAGTATAAGTCCAAAAGAGAATGAACACACAATATACCAGCTCTTTCACAAGTTTTAAAAGCCAACATTTCAAAAAGGTAAAGAGGTTAATGCATAAAACAGTTACTCCACAGTCCCTGAATTTAATTTGACATGATTTCCCATTTAATACTATTCTGTATTAAAACACAGCATGTTTTAAAACTTGCATTACAGTATTTTTAAAATATCTTGCAGAGTTTTGAATGGAATTTTGGCATATATTTTTTTCTGGGTCTATTCTCATAAGGAATTAAAAATTAAATAGGAAATAAAAAGTCAAAGCTCTAGGTCAACACATGAGAAATGAAATCAAGAACTTGGATTAAAAATAGGAATGTGTTCTTAAAGTTGGAAACTGATGCAAATGTTCTAGAAAACAACTTGGAATTATTATGGAAGAACCAACAAATGCTACTGGCAACTTAAAACAATAACAATAATAATGGCTTACATAGTGCTTTAAAATTTGCAAAATACTTCAAAATGTTAACTCATTTTGATTATTCTGACATCCCAAGTGAAGTAGATGCTATTATTAGATCCATGTTACACATGAAGAAGCTGATGGAAAAGGGTGAGACATAGAGATAGACAAAGTTGCCAAATCATCTACAGCTAATAATTATCTGTAGCAGGATTTGAACTCAGGTTTTCCTACCTCCAATTCCTTCACCCTATCTATGAGCCACCTAGCTAATTAAAAGAGTAAAAGTAGAAAAAGTTAAAAGAGATGAAAAATGAAATAGGTTAAATTCTTTGATGACAAGAACTATAAAGATCTAATTTGTAGCATCTATGCATGAGTAGTTGGCATCTTTTCTTTTAGGTTTTTTTCAAGGCAAATGAGGTTAAGTGGCTTGCCCAAGGCCACACAGCTAGGTAATTATTAAGTGTCTTGAGACCGGATTTGAACCCAGATACTCCTGACTCCAAGGCCGGTGCTTCATCCACTACACCACCTAGCTGCCCCAAGTAGTTGGTATCTTAATGAAAATTGTGGACATAGAAGATATAAAGAGAATGACATGTATTTGTATCTACTTTGTCATTCAATAAAACTATTTTCTTTCAATGAGAAAATATTAGATATTAATTTATGATGAATATAATCAAAAATTTTTGGAAAATTGTTCACCTCTCCCCCCTTACAAACAAAAATTTTAAAAATAATGATACAATATAATATAGTACAAGCTCAGGTTCTACAAAGCTGAAAACACTTCAAGCCTAGGTCTAGATATGGAAACTGTAACTCTTGTCAAAGTATATGATAAAGTGTTGAGAAAGACTCAATTCCAGGGAGTTGATTACCAGGTCGTAAATATTTCTGACCACAATAACTCATTATATAAATGATTATTAGAAGAAAATAAAAGTAATTGTTTTGAGCCCCCAAACACCACAGGGACTTCTCAATAAGATCCAGTAAATTTAGCAATGTAGTAAGGAAAAAAGTGAACAAAGAATATAATTATTCTGATTCATATGGCTTACCATAGTAAACATGTAAGTGTTTATTATGAGCACTATAGTACATCTGTCTTGGACAAGTACTGTAGAAGGGAAATTATCTAGGACTACAGGTAAATAGGAAGGAAATGGCTATCATTTTATTTTTTTACACCATCTGATTTCCCCATGTATCTCTTCCTTCTTTCTTCCCAAGTTGTCCCATATAAAAATAATATTTTTCTAAGACAAAGAGAGGGGAAATTTTTAAAAATATTAATATACTGAAAAAGTCTGAAAACATGTACAGTATCTATACTTGTGGATCCTACAACCTTGGCAAAATGTTAGAATAAGACTGTCTACTAATCTTTTTTTTTTAAGGTTTTTGCAAGGCAGTGGGGTTAAGTGGCTTGCCCAAGGCCACACAGCTAGGTCATTATTAAGTGTTCCAGGTCAGATTTGAACTCAGGTACTCCTGACTCCAGGGCAGGTGCTCTATCCACTGCGCCACCTAGCTGCCCTTAATCTTTTCTTTAAAGCCAATATACTCTTTATAATTTTGTAACATTCCCTTCTGATTTATCTCTTTGGGACTGATTTTGTAATTGACATTATCGTAGTTACTGTGTATACTGTTTTCTTAATCCAACTTGTTTCACTCTGCATCATCTCATGATGCAGGTCTTTCCATGCTTCTTGGTATTTATCAATTTATTCTTTCTTATAGAACAATAATATTTCGTTTCATTCATGTATCATAATGTTGTATAACCATTCCTGAAATGAGAGACATGTACTATGCTTCTAATTCTTTACTAGCATAAGGATTTTCTTGTCAATGATGTATTTGAAGTATAATCCTAGCAGTGGCATGTCTGAGTCAAAAGGTATGGACATCATAATCAATTTATTTGCATAATTCCATGTTGCTTTCCAAATAGTTATATTGATTTACAGCTCCACCAACAATGTACAAAAATTTATTCCTATCCAACTATTGGCCTTCTTATGCTAACATTTCTCTGTACAGAAGCCTTTTAGTTTCATGTAATGAAAGTTGTCTATTTTATCTTTTATCATTTCCTCTAATCTGTTTTGTTGAAGAATACATCTCTTACCCAGAACTGTGAGAAGTATGAGATGTTTCACTTCTAAATTTTTAACAGTATGATGTCTAATAGTCAGATCATGTGATCATTTAGAATGTATTATGAAATATGGTATAAGGTCTTGACAGATAGTTTTCCAATTTTCCCATCAGTTTTTTCTTTTTTTTTTAAATCCAAAAAGAAGTTCTTGCCTAAGTAATTTTGCAGTCTGGTTTATCAAACACTGAGCTACTGAGCTCCATTGTTTCTGTTCTTGATATCCTATTTTCAGTATTTCCCTCAATATCTCAGCTCTTTAATTTTTTCCAAACAAGTATTTTGCTGAGTTTTATAAAGCAACCCTTCAATAATCTGACTAGTAGAGTACTTAAATGATAGAATACTTTAAATTACTTGATAAATTGTTTTCTTCTTTTCCCTCTCTGCCCTTACTTAGAACAGGAGTTCCCTTAAGGTTTTGTTTTTTTTTTAGGTTTTTGCAAGGCAATGGGGTTAAGTGGCTTGCCCAAGGCCACACAGCTAGGTAGGTAATTGTTAAGTGTCTGAGGCTGGACTTGAACTCGGGAACTCCTGACTCCAGGGCCAGTGCTCTATCCACTGTGCCACCTAGCTGCCCCTCCCTTAAGATTTTCTAAGTAAAACATCAGATAATCAGCAAAATGAATAGTTTTATTCTACCTGAACTTATGCCTTTAATATATATTTTTTGTTTTACTGCTATTAACAGCATTCTCAGAAATATATCAAATAAGTGTCAGGAGCGAGCATTTTTGCTTTACAACTGCATTTAGTAGGAAAGATCTTAATGTGTCCCTACTAAATAGATGCTTCCTTTTGTTTCTGGATATTCATTCTGTGATATCCCCCCCCCCCTATATCTTTGCTTTTTAGGGTTTTTAGCATAAATGATTGTTGTTCTTAGTCAAAGGATTTTCCTTCATTTATTGAAATAATCATGATTTTAAGTTTTTTAATATGATAAATTATGTTGGTTGCTTTCCTAATGTTGAATCATCCTTGAATCTCTGGTATAAATTCAACTTGTTCATAATAAATTATTTTTTGAATAAATCACTAGTATCTGACAAAATCATATTTAACATTTTTAATGAATATGTAATAGTATTATTCAATTATTCTCTTTTTGCACTTTATTCTTCCCTCATTAAGGTAGTAGGCTATATGGTGCTTTCTTCCTCAAATTTCATAAAAATTTGTGTATTATTAGTACTAATTGTTCTTTAATTGTTTAACAGACATCTGTGAATTCTATAGTTTTTCCCCTTTGCTAAGTGCTTTAAAACCAATTCTATCTCTTCTGAGATTATAATATTTAAGATGTCCATTTGGATATTTTATAAGTTTTGAACATGTTGTTCTATTTATTTTATGTTTGAGCAGGTAGGTGGTACAATAGATAAACTGCCATGCATGGAGTTTGGAAAACCCATCTTTTTTGAGTTCAAATCTGCCTCAGAGATACTTAAATAGCTGTGTGATCCTGGGTAAGTCTCTTTACCCTGTTTGTCTCAGTTTTTCATCTGTAAATGAGCTGGAGAAGCAAATGTCAACTCACTCCAGTATATTTGCCAAGAAAACCTCAAATGGAGTCACCAAGAATTGAATGGGACTGAAATGAACTAACAACAAAAAAGCAATTAAATGTTTGTTGTTTTTTTTTATTTTTTGCAAGGCAAATGGGGTTAAGTGGCTTGCCCAAAGCCACATAGCTAGGTAATTATTAAGTGTCTGAGACCGGATTTGAACCCAGGTATTCCTGACTCCAAGGCCAGTGCTTTATCCACTGTGCCACCTAGCCGCCCTTTTTTTTAGAAATGTTTTTAATAAGACGTTTCCTTTACAGTGAAAAAAAAAAAGATGTTTCCTCTGTTTTTGTTTTAATTTCATTTTGTTTACTGTTTTATTGGTTTGATTTTCTGTTCTCTTGTTTTTAATTATGTTGCCTAAAAGTCTATCAATTTTATCGGTCTTTTAAGGAAAAACTAATAGTTTAATGACGTATATAATGTTCCTGAAATTTGCATTTCATGCTATAAAATCTTTAGTAAGCCCCATTTAGATGATACACTAAATTTTTTGTTTCTAGTGTCCTCAGAGCAATTTTTTGAATCTTTCTTATACATTTTGCTTATGTTAAGATTTTTCCAAACCTGAGAGATATTAAAATTTTCTGCCTCTATTTAATTACTATCTAAATGCTCTTATAATTTAGCTAACTTTCCCTTTATGAATTTAAATACCAAGGCATTTGGAGAATATGAATTTAATATTAAAATTGGTTCCATGATTCCTTTCAGTAAAATTTTTTCCTTGTTTATATATTTTAATATCATAAATTTTTGTTTTTTCTTTGCCTACTACCAACAACTCCTGCTTTTTGGGATTAACTTGATAGACAGTAAAATTTATTCCAGTCCCTAATTTTTATTCTAAACATGTCTACTTTTAAAAGCTGTTTCTATAAAGCAACAAATTATTTAATCCATCACTCTTCTTAGGCTTATTGGATTGGTTGGTCTACTCACATTAAAATCATGAGATTTTAGTTTCAATTTTATTCCATTTGTCTCAGAAGAGACAAAAATTAGTAAATTTTTCCCTCCTGAATTAATATTTTCCTCCTTTCCCTCTATAAAAAGAATATTTTACCTCTTCAGTTATTTTATTTTATTTTTTAGGTTTTTGCAAGGCCATGGGGTTAAGTGGCTTGCCCAAGGCCACACAGCTAGGTAATTATTAAGTGTCTGAGACCGGATTTGAACCCAAGTACTCCTGACTCCAAGGCCGGTGGCTTTAACCACTACGCCACCTAGCCGCCCAGTTATTTTAGCTTAAGGTCAGCTCTATTCCAAATGGTTCTCTTCCCTTCCTGCTCAAATTTCCTCATCTCCCATTTGTTTTCCTTTTCCCTAGTTTCATAATTTTTCTTAATTTACTAATTCCATTTTCTTTTCTCAATTAAGTAATCAAGTAAATTCCCTCTTCCTTTCCTCCCCTTCAAGTAAAACTCCCCTTCCTGTCCTTCCTTTCAATGTGTTTTGTTATTTTGTTTCCTATACTGTTTTCTAAAAAGGATTACTTTTCTTCATTCTTTTCATTATTTGCCTTCTCTATCTTTCCTAGGCTTTGATATCCTGATTCATGCCCCTTATCCTTATTTATTCTTTAATTTCTATATCTCTCAGAGAATCAAAATTCTTAAGGTATAAATTTTAGTTTCCTTTTCTGAGCATTCTTATCTTCAAAATTAACAGACTTTGCTTCTGTAGTTTTTAAAAATTTTATTATTTTGAGGTTCTCATCTTCCAGATTATTCTCTATTTCTATGTATTTACATTCTCAACAGCTTGTTTTCTTTTTTGTTTTCTTCTGGTGAGATTCGCATCATGGAATGAAATTTTTCTATTCCGTCAATTATTTTGCTATGCAGGCCATAAATTGTTTTTATAATTCTTTCTCTCAAATCATTTAGGAACATCCTACTGTTGTTGGAATTGACAGGGACTTCGTTCCATAGGGCTGGGGATAGGAAGGGAAAGAGAGATATACACACACATATATACTCACATACACACAAACATACATACATACATATGACATATGCATACTCACGAAACACTTCATCCTTTCCTACATCTTCTTTTCAAAATTTTATTTATTTATTTTCATCCATTTGTACATGTATATTCCCAAGTTACAAAGTTTCCCTCCATCCTCCCTTCCCACCCTCCTCTCCTTAGTTGGGAACAGTCAGGTTAGCATTTTACATACATATTTTGTTAAACATATTTACAAATTACCAATTTTTGGCATGAGGAATTAGGATTAAAGGAAAGAGATAATTTTTATAAAGTGTTCATCAGATTCTGTAGGGGTATTTTTTTTCCCTCTGTGTTTTGTTTTGTTTTTCTTCCTCTGGTGGGATAATATAGTACATAATCTGTCAAATACTCTGGACTTTCCTACCATCATCTTATAAGGAATATGGGTTTCACAAGAATGTGAAGGGAGAATTGTTAGTTTATATTATAAAGACTGGGGTCTGCCTATCTTGTAGCCTATTGGCAGATACTGAGTTAAAGTCAAAAGACAGCTTCAGTCTCATCAAAAATTGAGATTAGGCTGGGTATGACCCACCTTAGTTCTAAGTTAACCTAGGGTCTCAATCTTCTCTTTTGCTCATGCTTGAGGAGGTAGTTGTTCTTGCTCATTAGTATAATAAGCAGGGCGGGGAAAACATATGGGGACCAATATATCAATTAGATTGTGACCCCAGCCAATGATTGGCATGAGGGGGCAGGAACAAAGCCTTTCAAAGTGCATAAAAGATCTAGCATTTTGGAAGTTCCTTGTTCCTCTCCCACCTTGAAAGAGATATGCCATTAAGATATCTTAAAAAACCATTTTTATCACTCTGAACTGAGTATTCTTGAGCCATTTATAACATTCTGGTACTTAATTAAATTACCTTTGCATTGAAATATTCATTCATTTATTCATATATAGATATCAGATTATTTAAACGACAGAAATATTTCATTCCATTATACTACTATCTTCGTTGGCAGTTCATTTACTTATGTTCAAGTTCTTGAGTTTTCTTCCTACAACACTGGAAATTCCAGTGTTTCAATGGAATTTCCAATTGTCCTAAACTATGTCTTACTCTAGAAAAATATGTGTGCTTGATTGTACACAGCTCTGCCTCATGTAAATTGACTTGAAAGACCCTCCTGACCTCATTGATCTTCTTCCAGAAGTAAAGACTAACAATAATCTGTGAGGAGAAGTAGGAGCTGCCTCCCTGGGGATACAGTTGGGCATAACCACTATTTCCTCCTCCTTGTCTCCTTCTGTCTACATGGTGAGTTATACCTTTATAGGTGGGTGCTCTGTCCAAAAGCATACAGTTTTGTCCCTTATACTTTGAAAGGTATAAGGTTTAAGGATTATTTTTTTCTTCCATAATTATTGACTCTGTCATTATTTCCTTCTTCTCCCCCCAACAACAACAAAACCAATACCTCAAAAAAGGACAATTAACTCTTTTGTCTCATTTAGTTTTCATTTATGCTTAATGAAATATAGTTCTGGAAACCAGGCTTTGATAAAAACCCATTGGAATTTAGAAGGAGCTATACTTTACTAAACTTTTAAACTCAAATCACTCTGGCTATAGATCCTAGCCCAAGCCTCACATATTCATTGTTTGAGTTTTGGTGATTCAGAGGGAGTGTAAATAGAAATTGTTTTGTGTTCAGGTCAGAAATTCCGAGGGTCTTCTCCTCCCAGACTGATTCTCCTGTGAATGCAAACTAGGCCATCTTTTGCTACAATCTTTATCTACCCTTTAACTACAGGGTATTCCCTCTGGGAAAGACCTTAATTTAAAATGATTAAGGTCTCCACTGCCCTTGGAGCCATCACTAGTCATCCTGATCTGTGTCTTGACAATGGACTCCAAGGATCCTGGAAGAGAGTGAAGCCAAAGACTTTGCACGGCTCTCCTCACTTAAGCTAATTCACTTGCTTACATTTCTGATGTACTTGGTCCTTTTTGAGGAAAAAGGACGAACAACAACAATCTTATAATCATTTCTTGCTCCCTTTTTGACTCTTTGATGGAAATTTCCTTGTGAGCCTCCGCTGATGTTAATATTTAATGTCTCTCTAAACAAATTCTCTGCCCCATATAACATCTGGAGGGACAGACTGGCCATATATCAAAGCCAGTTTTTCTTTGCTTTAGGCCTGTTGGAAACAAACAGATGCTGGTGTCCTGGCTCATTCCTCTCTGTTTTCAAGTACTGTCTTTGTGGAAATCTTTTGCTTATCTTGATGAGCAGAATGTGAATAAATTTGAGTTTTGGTTCAGGTAGAATTCCTGATATACTCTTATAGATTTTTAACTACATGCTTCAATTCTAGACAAAGTGAGTCCTTTTCTTTTTCCTTCTTTCTTTTTTTTTTGATGTGAAGAAGAGAAAGTTGATTTCCTCTTGATCCAGCTTTCCAAAGAATGGAAGACAGTGAAGATGTGGGTCCTGAGTGAATGCACCAGAGATAAGGGAAAAGCTTTATCTGTGAATATCACTAGGCTGACATTTCATTAGGTTTCTTAGTTTAGCTGATGGAAATAGCTGAAATTTTTAATGTACAATTTCTCAAGAAATTTTAGAAGTAAAGAAGATCAAAGAAAGTATCTAGTCCACCATCTTATTTTTTAATGTTTTTTTTTGTTTGTTTATTTAAGGCAATGGGGTTAAGTGGCTTGCCCAAGGTTACACAACTAGGTAATTATCAAGTCTCTGAGGCTGCATTTGAACTCGGATCCTCCTGACTCCAGGGTCGGTGCTCTATCCACTAGCCATCTAGCTGCCCCATCCACCATCTTATTGATTATAGGATTTAAAATTCTGTCAACTTACTTTCAAGGAACCCAAGACAGTAACTTTATTTCTTTTCAGTATTTCCTTTGTTTGTTTGCTTTTTTTTGAGGGAAAACATAAATACCTGCTTGAATACACTCACTCTACCATCTTTCCAGGAATTTCTGGGATAGTTTATTTTTAAATATCATCAAATAGGTATTTTAGTAGACTTCTATTACGTGCTTATGTTCTTCAATTTTCAGATTCATTAGATTTATCTTCTAACAATGTTCTTTCCCTTTGTTATCTTTCTACCTTTAATTGAAATATTTATGGAATACTTGTTATGTGGGAAACTGTATTAGGTAATGAATAGGATATATAGTTTAAATAACTTCTTATCTTCATGGACCTTACAAGTTAGTAAAGAGTATACGACACAGATATAATTATAATACACAGCAGCACATGACAAGTGCTAATTAGCTAAGTACAAAAGTGCTATGAGGTTTGAAGAGGAAAATGTTGGTACCAGGAGGGGAGATGTATGTTAACAACTGGCTCGAGGGCTGGGGGTTGGGGGATAGGAAAAGAGAGATATACATACAATCACAAATGTATAATCATGACACACTTTATAATTTAGTCTACTTTATTTTTTTCACTACTTAAGTCTGTATAATTAAGAAAGCAATAAATTGAGCTCCCACTAAAACCAAAAAAATCAACAGAACTAATATGAACTGACTTGAGCACACTACTGTGAAAGGGTCATGGCTGCTTTTGTAAGTTGTAGTAATGGAGATGAGTTTGAAAGAATCATGAACAGTTCAATGAGAAAGAAAAGATCATCATAAACAAAGGGAAAACACTAAAGAAGGGCATATAGGAAAAAAGATTAAAGTATATTCAAGATAGAATGTAGAGTTGGTAAAACTTAGAATGCATTGTGTATACATTACCAGTATGAGATAAAAATTATGACATGTCCTGAAAATTGGGCCATAGTCATTTGAACTTCATTCAGTAGGCAATAGGTACCAATAAAGAATTATGGTAGAAATAAATTAAATGATTTGCATAAGGAAAATTATTCAGATAGCAATAGAAAGAATGTATAAGAAGGGTCAAAGAGTAAAGGAGGAATGACAAGATAGGATTCTACCTGAAATAGGTAAAAAAAAAAAGAGCATACACTAAGGTGGTGGCAGTGAAAAGAGGAAGAAAGAAGGCAATTATAATGGATATTTCAGCAACAGAATGACTAGGACTTGTGAAATGAATATGGAAAATAGAAAGGGAAGTTAAAAATTTAATCTCAAAGTCTCAAATACTGGACAATGGGTAAATAAATGTGCTGTGATAAAAATACTCATGACATAAGAGGAAGCTACCTCTTGACCAGTCTAGGAACTTAAGCTGGTCAGTCTTTGGTCTTTAACTTGCAACTAAAAATGTAATGTTTAGTTAAACTAAAAATTTTTTTAATCTATTTTATAATAATTTACACAATTAGAAGGATACTTCAATAGAAGAAAAGGGAATACCTCAGGATCAGAACAATAAGGTTCATTCATAAATTCTCTCAAATTTAACTGATATTATCACCAATGAGTACCTTGAGTATTACAAGTGAATTCCTTGATTAGAATGCAGTAATCTTAATTAAATTGAGCTCTTCTGAGACAAGAATCGAATCTCAAAACTTTTGAAGGAAAGGTCTCCTAAACACGAAGGATTACAGAAATTGTAGAAAAAACAAAAATATGCCACTTGGACTAAAGAATTTTGTTTGGTTTTGGGATGAATGGTCAGGGGAAAGAAGAAAAGCACTGAAAAGCAAAGATGATAATTCAAAAAAAGACTTTTTCATTAATTATACCTCTGTGATTTCAATTGAGGTCATTCTCATTAGTAATTCAATAATATAAATCTATGGTTGTTCTGCAATTTACAGGCTTACATATTTTACCAAAATATTTAACCTAAATATGCTAAAATATTAACCATAATTCAATGAAATTGTGATTTCATCATCATTGCTTCTTGCAGTAGTGTAGATCTCAATCCATCCATACCTCATCCTAAGTAACTCTGTTCACGATGTCATGAAAATAAAACTATTATATGGGGTCTACTCAAAGGGCTGATACTCTTCCTTTAGAACACTTGATACTGCATGAGAATATCAATGAGACATAGAAGCCATACTTTATTCTTTTTTTTTTTAATGCAAGGCAATGGAGTTAAGTGGCTTGCCCAAGGCCACACAGCTAGGTAATTATTAAGTGTCTGAGGCAGGATTTGAACTCAAGTACTCCTAACGCCAGAGCCAGTGCTCTATCCACTGCGCCACCTAGCTGCCCCTGTACTTTATTCTTACTAAATAATTAGCCCAGGGGAAGAGCCAAGATGGCGGGCGACAAGAGCAGATCTTGTCTTGGGTGTTCTCTCATAAAACTTCTAAACTAAGGACTTTAACTAAATTTTCGAGAGACAGAACCCACAGAGGGACCCAGTGAGGCAGTTCTCCTACTCAAGGTAACCTGGAAAAGAGCAGAAAGGCTCTGCTCCCTGGGGTTGGAGAGGCGGCCCCCCCAGAGTAAAAGAACTCCAGCCTCCCGGAGGCAGTCCCAGGCTGCTGGGAGCCACAGCACCAGCCCCAGGGAACCCCAGGCACAAATTGGGGGAACAGCAGGGGTACCTTTGCCAGAGCAAGCGCTTGAAGCCCAGCCCTCAGGCATACAGCAGCAAGTAGCAAGAAGCAGCTTGGCCAAGGCAGTCCCATTCCAGGAAACAGAAGCAGGCTGAGCCAGTGAGCAGGAACCCCCAGGGCATGAGCCCATTGAACCTAGGGAGGGGAGTGAAGAGAGACTGCAGAGCTCTGTCCTCTGCCCCTGGAACAGGACTCTGGGATTCTGACCATATTCAGATCCTGATCCCAGTCTAGGCCCCCCCCAGAGAACAGCAGCCCCCCCCACTGCAGCCAGTGGCGGGGGGGGGTGCACATGGTCATTCACAGACCAGGAGGGAAGACAGCACCTCTCGTACTGAGACCCTTGTGGGAGTGTCCCAAAAGCTCAGGAAGCACCCCCAAAACAGGCTAAGGCTGGGAAAATAAGCAAGCAGAGAAAAAAAGAGGAACACCATTAAGAAATATTTTGCCTGTGAGCCCAAGAAGGATCAAAACCCAGAAAGTACAAGCTCCTGCATCTAAAGACTCCAAGAAAAACAGAAATTGGCTCAGGCTATGACAGAGCTCAAAAAAGACTTTGAAAATCAAATGAGAGAGATAGAAGAAAAACTGGGAAAAGAAATGAGAGAGATGCAGGAAAAAACATGAAAATGAAGTCAGCAGCTTAGTTAAGGAAATCCAAAAAAATGCTGAAGAAAATAGCATGCTAAAAACCAGCTTAGGTGAAATGGATAAAAGGGTTAAAAAAGTTATGGAGGAGAAGAATGCTTTAAAAAGCAGAATTGGACAGATGGAAATAGAGATAAGAAAGCTCTCTGAGGAAAACAAATCCTTCAGACAAAGAACAGAACTCAGGGAGATTGATAAATTTACAAGAAATTGGGAATCAATACTTCAAAACCAAAAGAATGAAAAAATTAGAAGAAAATGTGCAACATCTCATTGAAAAAAACAACTGATATGGAAAACAGATTTAGGAAAGATAATCTAAAAATTATTGGAATACCTGAAAGTCATGACCAGGAAAAGAGCCTTCCTTGACATCATTTTCAAAGAATTACTACAGGAAAATTGCCCTGATATTCTAGAAGCAGAGGGTAAAATAGAAATGGAGAGAATCCACAGATCCCCCCGAGGAAGAGATCCCAAAAAACCAACCGCAGGAATATTATAGCCAAGTTCCAGAACTCCCAAGTCAAAGAGAAAATATTACAAGCAGCCAGAAGGACACAATTCAAATATGGATCTAAAGTCAGGATCACCCAGTACTTAGCAGTAACTACATTAAAAGCTTGTGGGGCTTAGAATATAATATTCTGGAAGGCAATAGAGCTTAGAATGCAACCAAGAATCAACTACCCAGCAAAACAATGTCCTCTTCCAGGGAAAAAGATGGACTTGCAAATGTTCCTGTTAGAATGGCCAGAGCTGACCAGAAGGTTTAATCTTCAAATACAGGACTCAGGTGAAGCATAGAGATTGGAGGAGAAGGGGAAAAATATGAGGCACTTAATGATGATGAACTGTATGTATTCCTGCATAGAAAAATGACACTGATAATATTCATATGAACCTTCTTAGTTAATAGAGCAGGTAGAAGCAGCTTTTATAGACAAAGCACAGGAGAAAGCTGAATTTGAAGATAAAATATGGTGTAAAAATGGAGTCAATAGAAAAAGGGGAAATGTAATGGGAGAAAGAAAAAGGAGAAGGGGAATAGGACAAGACATTTCATATAATACGATTTTTCTTTAGTACAATGAGCTATTGCAATCATATGGAAGGGGGTAAGGCAAGGGGAAATGAGCAAATCTTCACTCTCATCAGGTGGCTAGGAGAGGAAACAGCATATATACTCAATGGGGTATAGGTATCTGGAGTAAGAAGGGGGGGGCAGGGGGAAGGGGGAGTGATGTGAGTGATGGAGGAGAGGCTGGGCCATGGGGGGAGAGTGGTCAGATATAACACATTTTCTTTTGTACTTCTTGTAAGGGGCTGGGATTGGATGGCCTGCCCAGGACCATAGGGCCAGGTGAATTCTGGGCCTAAGGGGTGGTAAGAGGGCTTGGGGCCTCTTGGCCCCAGGGCCAGGGATCTGTCTGCTGCGCCACTCAGCTACCATACAGCAGAGTCAGAGTGAAAGGAAATAGAAAATATAGTACATGGTGGTGGAGAAATATAAAAAGAGGGAGTTGCAATCAGCAATGGCAACAGTGGAAAAATATGGAAGTAACTTTTGTGATGGACTTATCATAATAAATGTGATCTACCCACAATAGAGTTGTTGGTGTTGGAACACAGACTGAAGCACATTTTTTATTATTATTATTTTTGGGAGGGGTGCAGGGCAAATGGGGCTGGGTGGCCTGCCTGGGATCGCATAGCAGGGTGATCATTGGGTGTCTGAGGCCAGATTTGGACCTGGGTGCTCCTGGCTCAAGGGCCAATGCTCTGTCCGCCACCCAGCTGCCCCTACTATTATTACTATTTTATTTTATTTTAGGTCTTTTTTCCCTTTGTTTTTGGTTTATGCAGGGTAGTGGGGTTTGGGTGGCTTGCATGCCACACAGCTGGGTGATTGTTGGGTGTACAGGGCTGGATATGGGCTTGGGTGCTCCTGGTTCCAGGGCTGGTGCTCAGTCCACTGCGCCACCTAGCCATACCTACAATTATTACTATTATTTTTTTTTATTTTAATTTTTTTCTCTCCCTTTTTCTTTATCGCTCAAGTGAGTCTATTTTTTGGGGGGAGGGGTATTTTGTTTACTCTTAAACAAGAATATTTTATTAATGTATAAAAAACACTGTACAAAATGAGAATAATTTTCAAAAAAAGTCCCCAAAATAAATAAATAATTAGCCCACCATCTTTCTCAGCCTTATGCCTTTGATACTTTTTTACCTTTACAAAAGGAAATATAGCCACAAAATATATAAATCACTAAGTAGATTTATTTCTAAGGAATATTTAGTTATGTAGCTCCACTAAAATGCCAAATAATTCCTGCCAAGGAGTCTGAATGGAAGGCAAATGAGCTAAGGCACCCATATATCTAAAGCAAAACCTTGATATCTGTACCACCAAGAAAAATGATCAAGAAACTCAATGAGAAACTACAAAAGCTTATGAATTAGACAGCATAACTGGAGACCTCCTAAGTGTAATCTGCAAGGCTCTGTGGCTTAGAGGCATTAGGGTCAAGGACTCCCCTAAGAAAATCTAATGGTGGACATTTAGCTCCAGATAGAGAGATCCTAGAAGACCAAAGGAGTTGCAGAAGGCAGAGCATAGTGATAAAAACCAGTGACCTACATATCATCCAGTACTTAGACCAGAAAGACTCTGGCCTGGGGATTCTAAAAACTCCAGAACTCTGTACCAGACAGGACACTAAAGACGAAGGACATGATCTCAAATGCCTGGGCAAAAATAAGATGAAAAGGGACCAATATCCCCTCCCAAAAGCACAACAGGAGAAAGAGCTAAGTCTTAAGCTGAAGAAAGGAGTAAATGAAAGAAAACACTGTTGAATAAGAATTATTTTAGCTCTAGAGATCTCCTCAAAAAAGAACCAATTGCAAAAACTGCAAGCAGTAACTTAAAAGAAAATTTCTTTGTTGCCAGGGCTACATGAAAGCTACAAGAAATAAAAAATAAAAAGCTCTGGAGAAAAGGATTGGAAGGAAAAATAGCAATTTAGAACAGAAAGTGGCAAACTCTACTCAAACAACAAACTCCCCATAAATAAGAATAAATCAAACAGAAATGAATAATTCTATCACTACAAAAATATTGAAACAAAATCACAAGATTTAAAAAGGAGAAAAATATTAAAAACAACTGATGGGGTAGCTAGGTGGCTCAGTGGATAGAGCATTGGCCTGGAGTCAGGAGTACCTAAGTTCAATTCCAGCCCGAGACACTTAATAATTACCTAGCTGTGTGGCCTTAGGCAAGCCACTTAACCCCACTGCTTTGCAAAAAAAAAAAAAGTACAGAAAAAATTCAACACTTTCAGAATGAAAATCCAAAAAGATGAAATTACATAAGCACCAAGAATGAAGTAGTTCAAATAAATAAAGAACTACACACAAAGCCTGGTGGTTACTACTAAAATCTAGAGAGCTTATCATGATTTTCTAAAAGACAACAGTTGTTGAAGGTTTACAGCCAAGATAACTCACCTAAAACAAAGATGAATATAATTTCATGGGGGGAAATGTATTTTTATTGGAATAGAGGGTTATTAATAGCAGCCCTGATAGAAAGTCCAGAGCTGAAACTTAATGGCTGCACAAGACAGCATCAGACTGGTAGGGATGACAAAAGAAGAAAAACGACAAATTTTGAAGAGTCTGAGAAAAAGATGCACTGCTGGAAGAGCTATGAACTGATCCAATCATTCTGGAAAGCAATGTGAAACTATAGTAAACTGGGTTCACTCTTTGACCCAGTTATGTAACTAACTACTGGGGATTATCTTACAAAGAAATCAAAGAAAGAGGAAAGGCATGTATAAAATATTTATAGTAGTTCTTTATATGATCAAAAGTTGAGAACAAAGTGGATAACCTCTTGTTAGAAAATAACTGAGCAAATTATGGTATATGAATATAAGGGAATAGTTATGGTATCATAAGAAATGATGAAAAATCATAGTTCAAAAAAGTTATGAGACTGCAACCCACTTTATCCTTTTGTAAAAGGGAGGGTAGTCTATGAGTATGATACATGTTCATAATTCTAGGGGTTTTATATAATATATATATATATATTGATCAATTTTGTGGATTTTCCTTTTTTTTAAAAAAAAAAAAGCCACTTGATACTAGAGGAAATAATGGAGATGTAAAAACACCAAAACATCAAATAGAAACTTATTTTTAAAAAATTATGAAATGAGAGGCGGCTAGGTGGCGTAGTGGATAAAGCACCGGCTCTGGAGTCAGGAGTACCTGGGTTCAAATCTGGTCTCAGATACTTAATAATTACCTAGCTGTGTGGCCTTGGGCAAGCCACTTAACCCTGTTTGCCTTGCAAAAAAAAAACAAAAAAAACTAAAAAAAAATTATGAAATGGACAATTTCAGAATAAAGTGAGGAAGACCTTTTATACTGATACAGAATACAGTGAGCAGAAATTGCTGAACAATTTATACAATAACATTATAGAGAAAAAATATTTGAAAGACTTTAGAATTCCAATCAATTCAGTGTTAAATTATGAATCCAAAAAAATGAAGATGAAAGTCACTCACTTCTGGAGAACTGAAGAATTGGAAGGAAGGAAGGAAGGAAGAAAGGAAGGAAGGAAGGAAGGAAGGAAGGAAGGAAGGAAGGAAGGAAGGAAGGAAGGAAGAGAGAAAGAAAGAAAGAGAGAGAGAGAGAGAGACATTTTCAGACATGGCTAATGTGAGAATTTATTTTGAGGACTATGTAATTATGGGATATGATTTTTTTTAATTGCTCGATATAAAGGGTTGGAGGAAGCAAAACTTAATTTTTACAAAAAGTATTACTTGAAAAAAGGGGAAAGGAGAGGAAAAAAGGTATGGAGAAGGGATGATACTTAGGCAAATGTAGAATGGTGAACAGATTATGATATGTGAATATATTGGAATATTTTTGTACCTTAAAAAATGATAAAAGTGAAAATTTCTGAGAATCCTGAACTGAAAGATAGTGAAATTAGCAGAGCCAGGAGAATAACATATACAGGGACCACAATATTGTAAAGAAAACCATTCTGAAAGACTTAAGAGCTCTAATACATTCAATGATCAACCAGGTCTTCAGAGAATTTATGATTAAAAATAAAGCACACTACCCAGCTCCTGACAGAGGAGATGAACACATGAGGCAGACATACATGATTGGACAACACACCATATGTATTCATTTTGCTTGATCATGTTTATTCATTACTAAGATTTTCCCTTCTCTTTCACTCAGTTTTTAAATGGGAAACATGGGCTGGGAGAGGATGGAGATCAGGTTAAGGAAAGAGAGGGTGAATGAATTCAGAAGAGAATAGAAGGAAGTTCATAAAGAAGCAAAAAAGGGAAAATATTGAAAGTAACATGTAGAATTTATTATAAGTATTTTTAATAAATAAACTAAAACAAAATGGAGATTTCATGGTTTTTCACAGAATTATCTTCGTATTCTGTTGTTTGACAAGAATTAAGTCATCAAACATGTATGTAGTAGGCACCTCCTATGTGCCAGGCATGAGCTAACTTCCAATGATACAAAGTGAGGTGAAAGGTGCCTGTGGCCTCCAGGAGGGCAATCCGCTGGGGAGGTGGTGGAGACGCAGCAAGGCACAAACAAGCTGTGTCCAGAATGAAGAGGCAGGATTGGGAAAGGCGTCTCCTAGAAAATGGGATTTTCATTGGGACCTCAAGGAAGTCAGAGAAGTTAGGAGGCAGAGACAGAAGCCAGATCTAAGTATCATTAGCACAGAGATGAATGCTAAAATGATGGGAGCTGAGGTCACTCCCTGAAATTGTGCAGAGGGAGAAGAGTACTTTGGAAAGAGCCCTGGTGTGAAGAGCCAGCAAAGGCAAGAAAGGGAGGAGAAGAAACAGGAGAAATGTATAGAGAGGAGGGTGTCAACAAAGGGGGCTGCAGAGAGGGCAAAACGATGGGTGTGCTTCTAGGAGATCACTGGAAACTTTGGGGAGTTGTTTCAGGTGAATGAGGTCAGAAGCAAGGCAGTAGAGAGCTATAAGAGAGTGGAAGAAGTAGAAGTATCTCTCCTCTCAAGGCATCTAGACTCTAAAGGGAGAAGAAACAGGGAGTGATAATTAGGGGGATGGTTGGATCAAGTGATGGGGGAGACAGACATATCTATAGGCAATAGGGAAGCAGTCAGTAGACAAAGAGACTAAAGTGAGCAGGCTGGGTCAGTGACAGAGGGAGCAACTGACTAGAGAAGACAAGGTAGGACTGAAGCTGGTGACTAAAGGGAGTAGTGTTAAATATAGAATGTTAAAAAAGTGACACCTCTCTTTTTTGGGGGGTCTCAAAAGTAAGAATCCCTAATTGATATATATATATATATATATATATATATATATATATATATATATATATACACATACATATATATATATATATATATGAGTTCAAAATAAAAAACTGCAGTGTATGTAGCTAAAATGCTGCCAATATTATATTAATAGCATGTGTTAATAAAGCAGAAGGATATAGCGAAAAGATCATTTGACTTTAATCTTAAGACCTGGGTTTGAAACAGCTATCTTCTAGCTAGGTTCTTAGTCCAGTTACTTGAATTCTAGGTGCATCAGACAGCAAAAAGTTAAAGAATAACAATTCAGAATAAAAAGAGATGTTAGCACAACTAGTCCATTTTAATCAAAGAAGAAATTTAAACTTCAAAGGTTAAGTGGCTTGCCCAAAGTTACAGAGAGAAAGTCTAAGAACCAGGATTAAACTCAGATCAAAATCTATATCTTTTATTCTTTGTTGAATAATGCTGGGAGCCCCATCAAATTTAATGTTATCTATGCAAAGTAGCTTCTCTAATAAGCCAAGTCTAAAGTGGATATAAGATGACAGGAAAGAATCCCAAACTTTTCCTGCACTACTGACTCCTTCCTCAAATATAAAATGAAGAAGATGTTTAGAAAATATTTATGTTGTTTATGGTTCCATGTCCTGAGAGGAAAAGGGCCATAGCTTCAGGAGGGAGGTATAGGACAAAGAAATGAATTTTTAAGTAGCTCAAGTCTCTCCCCCTACTTCTGGCATTACAACCCTATTGAACTTAGGCTGCCCACCCTACAAAAGGCTCAACTTTTCAAAACAGTCTACCTATCTTCCCCCAATTAAAAGTCCAATTCTGTCAACATAACTAAGGCAATTAGAAACTGGAAGGAACTCAATCTGACTGAGCTAATTTATATTTGTGACTGAATGTTCCTTATCCTTCTATGAGTCATTTTCATTTTTAAAATGTAAGGTAATTAAATGGTACAAGGAGCACCCAGATCACTTCCCTTTCAGGGAAAAAAAAACCAGAAGTACTAAATAGCCTCACTATAGCCTAGAAATAGGTAATACAATTTTCTCTCTAGTGTCTTCCATTCCTTTTACCACTACACCTCTATAGTCCTTCTGTTTCATAAGGCCTCCCTATAGTTTTCTTTCTTTTTCTCTTACACTGAGATGCTTCCTGTCACTGCCTGTTCATACTTGTCAAAATATAATTACATTTTTTTTTCTTTCTAAAAGGTTAAGTTCTGGATCTCTCAATAAGAGGTGTTAAACACACATTAAAAGGCCACAGTCCAAAGTCCTGCCCAAACCAGATTAAAATGTCAATAACTCTGAGTATTGACAGTTCAGAAGTCAGCAAAGAATGTGAACCATGTCATAAGACTCTTCTACCTTGATTTGGGGAAGGAACAATTCTTTGCTAAGAATTTCCATCAAGTCCATTGCTTCTGATTTTGTTCAGGTCAATTTGAGTTTGTTATTAATAGGATCTCTCACCAATCTTCTGCTGCATCCAGCTACTGGTACCTTACCTTCCCAGCAAATGTACTGGAAAACTCATATGCAGCTATGTGGGTAAGGGCTCTTCTACTAATTCTCACTGTCAATCATATATTATTCTCTATCTAGGGAGAGCTATACAGCTCTACAGAGTTCATTCCCACTTCTACTGAAGGGAACTAGTTTGGCTCTTAACTTTGTTCTTTCTTAGCTCTATGCAGGTGGTTCTTTAAGTTCACTGGCTCATTCTAGGTAGAAATAGGTCAGAATTAAGTATCACCCCCCCAATACAATGATCCACTCATGATGCTTTGAAGCAGTCATACCTGGAGATGTTCCTTTTTTTTAGGATGCATAATCTGAGTTTTTCATATATGATAAAAGTCCCAAACAGTATTTCAAACCTTCATCAAATTGACAGGACTCTAAGGGAGAAAAGCT
This sequence comes from Macrotis lagotis, assembly GCF_037893015.1. Classification (NCBI taxonomy): domain Eukaryota; kingdom Metazoa; phylum Chordata; class Mammalia; order Peramelemorphia; family Peramelidae; genus Macrotis; species Macrotis lagotis. The sequence continues at coordinate 688,487,664 of NC_133658.1, read as the reverse complement.
TTGAGTTTAGAACCAATGACAGATTCTATATGCCTGTCTCCCCAAGAGCAACTTAGCTAAGTCATGCTGACTACAACTCCCATTGAATCTACTAAGATGGACAGGGGTTTCTAGCTGTCTTGATAAATGATTCACATGTGGTTTTCCTTTTACTATGATTTTGAACTCTGAAGATGCTATACTAAGGAAAGAATAGAAATAGCCTATTTGTACCATAAATAATATTTTAAAGTTAATCCATACTATGTCTTTCATGACTGATGGTTGACAGAGGAATTTTTATATGATATAAATTAAAATGAGTATAATTTACAAAGTGAGACAGCTAAACATCTCAGTATATAAAGCAATGGGCCTGGAATAAGGAAGATTCAAATTCAAATCCACTTAATTAGTTGTGATCCTGGTTAATTCTCTTAATTTTTGTTTTCTTTAAACTATTGGAGAAGAAATGACAAACCATGCTAGTATCTTTGCTAAGAAAACTCCATGGACCCATGAGTAGGAAAATATTAATCAACTAAATATGCAAATTTAATATGGTAAGGGTTTTTAAAAATTATTTATAGTCTGAATTCAATTGATTTTAGGTAATTTTAAAATTGTATTCTTCTATTTATAAATTCAGTGATTTATCTCTTCTGCATATATCCAAACTCTGGCATCATTTTCTGAGCAGCAACTTTTATTAGTTCAATTATATTATTTTAATTTCTCTGTCAAAGGAATTCAATAAGCACAAATCCTAGCACCTAAGTGTAACACTATTAAAAGCAAGTTAGAGACTAATGTATTCATTTGCAAAGGCAATAATTTTATTTATTAATAAGTTCATTTGCTTAACATTTTACTCATAAAATGCTATAAACTTTCCAACACAATTTCTAATTGCTATACACCTTAGTAAACAGATTTTTAACTGTAGACTAAAAAAGATTTCTAACAATGCTAAATCAAAACTTTCAAATGGGGGGGGCAGATAGTTTTAGAATAATTAATGAAATCTGTGACACCCATCATTGTAATATTGGGCATATGGGAAAATAATTGACAACGAAAAAGTATGAACCAAATGGTACAAAACTAAAATGTTTTAATAACAAAAAAAATTTGTACTTAAGCACTTTTATTTTCAAAGGCAAGAATTACATTAAAAATGTGTAATGAAATCTTGCAAAATACTGATAACAATTATATCATGCTTTTTTTCCACTTAAGCCTTTGATTATAAAATGATAGGTTCATAGATTTAGAGGTAGTGGGTATTTTTTTTACAAGGTAATGGAGATAAATGACGTGCCCAAGGTCACACAGCCAGGTAATTAAGTTTCTGAAATCACATTTGAACTCAGGTCTTTCTGACTCCAGGGCTGGTGATCTATCCACTGCACTAACTGCTCCTGTAGAGGGTATTTTAGAAGTTAATAACTCCAATACCTTCTTGCTTTTACAGATGAGAAATCTAACAACAGAAGAGAAGTGACTTAACCAAAGTCATAAAACTGGCAATGTGTAACCAGAAACTGAACTCAGGTCTTCAGATCTCCAAGTCTTATCTACTGAGTCATTTAGCTCTTAACTATACAACTTCATTGTGAAGACACTAAATGAATATTTATAAAATGCTTAACAAAGTAACTAGCACATAATAGGTGCTTAGTAAGTGTCTTCCTTCAACTTATAATATTAGGCTCACAACAATAAGCAAGTAGTCATACTAAGAAAGAAAGACTTCAAGAGCAGAGCTGGCTCTACTTAAAGGCTAGGAAAGATTTGCCTTCAGAAGGTGTGGCTACAAATGTGATTGAGTATGTTGGCTACAAGAACACAGAAAACTCCATACTGGCGACTTTTAATTTGCTTTGTTAGAGAGTACCCACAAAAATGAAATCACGGATATTTGAAATATTTTGTTTTATATAATTGATATAATAACATAATAGATAATATAATAGATCCTATCAAGTTACATATCTAAATAGAAATATATTTTATGTGTAGCAGTGGCATTTACATAAATTAATCTTATACTAAAAACACTGAATCGCTTTTTAAATAGATCCAAAGTCAGATTTTTATTCATTTTACTAAAACGAGTATAAGCTATGCTATAAATTCCAACTTAGGAACAGTTATTCCCATTCAATTCAACAATAAGGATTTAGTGTTCCTGAATGTGCAAAGTATCAAGAGTACAAGACCACCCCCCAAAAGATTAACTATTTAAACACAAAAGATTAACTATTTAAACCTTCTCTGCTTATATACATTTTTATAATTACACACATCTCAAGCAAAAACACACCCATTTAGCTGTGGCAGCTCTGGCTCTTACAGATGAACTCTTGTCTTCCTTCAACTTCCCCCAAAATAGGTGCATTTTATAAATTTCCTACCTTTCAACCACATAGTCTACAAATAATTCTAAACTAATTTTACATATTATCTATACAATTACATATGCAAATGGATAAAATATGAATACAAGCAGAAAAAGGGGGGGTAAAAAAGAAAACCAAAACAACTAGAACCATAGTATTAAAAAAAGCTTGGTAGAAATCACAATAAGAGTGAAAATAATACTTTTTCCCTTAAAATTTAAAGATTTTGTTGACATATTACTATTAATATGTACTACTCCCTCATATACATTTGTGTATTTCTTTTAAATTGTTTGTTAGTCACAGATTACATTGTTTCAACACCATGCAAAAATGAATACATTTCTTTAGAAAAATCCAGGTAATAAAAAGGTTTTTTTTAAGTGTTTCAAATATTAATGTTCTAAATTTAGGTCATATTTTTTCTTCTCCATGAAGATTTAAGTTTATAGTATCATAAATGAGGAAATGAGATACATCTTTATCATCAGTTTTCAATTGACAGGAAAGCAAGAGAGCATTCCAAAGAGCAAGACATTATAATGAGCTGGTATGTAGGTATAGAGCAGATTTGAAATTAGTTTGTTCACCTGATTTCATAATTGGATGCCACATACTATTCCTAACAGAGCACAAAAGGTGCAAAGACTGAAATATAAACCCCTAATTAAGCAATAGTTTGACAGATTCAATGTCCTGTATTTGCTTGACACCACAGCTCAAAAGACATATTCAACTAAAAATTAATACTGCATATAGTATCAATCTCAGGAATATGTAAAATCTGATAGTGTTTAGAAAAAAGAAATCTTGAAGTTCATAAAAAGTCCTATTTCTCCAACACAATTCTGCATAAATTTAACTATTCAAAGAATAGCAATTTGTTATGTTAAAAAAAAAGATTTCTGTGAATTCTTCATACAACATCAAGATTACTGTCATTTGATCATAACACAAGTGCAACTAACACAGCTGCCATGTCAGCTTCTCTTCAGGGGCTAGTTCTTAATCATAAATCAACTGAATGACTAATTCAACATTGTTAAAACTGGTAAGTAGATGCTTGGAGCCATTCCAGTTTTTACATCTTACAAAAAGGTCACTACACCTCCTCAAATACACAATAGTCTTATCTTTCAAAGGGTTTTCTTCTTTTCTAGTATTGAAAAATAACATGTTACCATTTAAATTTAAGTATATTTTAACTATTAATTAAAATGTTCATTAATTCTGAAATGGTGACCCACTAAAACAAAAATAGTTTTAGCTTTTTTTATGTGCCCACAATCAGAAAACCTTTGCCTCTTCTTTTCTACCTACCCACTTTAAATACTTTTCTAGTTGTAAAAGACCTATGAAAACATTTACTGCTTACTGTTTCCTGTATTAACCTTAATCTGTTACAGTAACATCACATATTAAACTTTAAAAACAAAACTTTTTTTGCTAGTAGAGCAACTAGGGCAAATGGGACTGAGATGTAGAACATGAACCAAAAACTCTGACACAAATTAAAAGGCATCTAATGGCAAAATATATTCTAATCATTTACATCTGTTTGCATTGCTATAAAAGATGGAAACCCACCGTTAGTATCCTTCATAATAAAAATTGATTCTGCACTTTAATAAAAAAGCTATGTTGCATAAACAGAGAATTTAAAGCTGTGGCAGAGTATCTGAATGAAAGGAAAGTGGCAATCTTTCTGGCTCCAGTAGATGCCATTCCCTATCACACAATGTTTCCCACTCATAAATACATGACAAATACTTCCTCAATCATTTTTTACGAGCAGGGATGCACAGGGGGTAGTCAATGGCTAGCTTGAGGGAAAATAGGAACAGCAGGCGGCAGAAACTGTACAGAAAATGGCTATGTGGTAAATTCTCTTCTGGAACATCACTCAGTTACCCGTCTTTGATCTTTCAGCTACAATTACAATAAAATCCACAAGACTTGAATTTTTTTAAACTAGATTATTAGCCATACACAAATCAATTAAATCTTTGTATTATAGGACTGTTTAATTCATATTTCCAAATTTTTTAAAATTAAAAATTTGTAATTTATATAAAAGGTTTACTTTCAATTGGCTATAACCATATCATCATCACAACTGGCATCAAAAAAAACACGGGGTGTCTGGCGACAGCTAAATCACAGACTGGCGTCTCCCAAGCAGTCTGTCTACCATTAGGGTCTGGGAAATGGTATTTACTGTACAATTAGAGCCAGTGAGTTCTACCTGTAATCATCCAAATACAGGTGTGAGGAGGCCTTTTGGGCAAGGAAACTGACTCATCTTTTTCCCTGTAAACTTTGATGTCTGTATTGTTACATAGAGCCTCAGGAAAACTCAGCATTTACACTGAAAACTAGAGTGCTAAGATTTATTACATTCAAGTCAAATAATAAATTAAAATTCTTTCACAAAAGTAACAATTTGACATATTAATCATCATATTTACAAGGCTATGAAACAAGACAGAACTGATTTTTTTTCTTGCAATCACATTATCTCAAGGAAAAAACAGATTGCAGATCAGTTTCAAAAGTTTTTATTTTAAGCCTGCATTTCCTAAAGTCTTACCAATGAAGAAGTTCATTCTGACATTAGAAAATACAAAATGTCTAAAAGTAATATCAACAGGGCAGTTTTAGTTGCAGTAATTTCACAGAATTTATTCTAATGATTTATTGGAGTTAACCATCTGACATTAATTATTGTTTTGGCTTCCAGTCTATGAATGTTTATTTTTCAGTTTAAAGCCTTCTCACTCTTTGATATCATATGGAAATGAGAATTTTTAATGGAAAATTGAAACCATGTGCATCTAAGTACTTAATGAAGTACAGGGAGAAACAGAGGGTGTATTTTTGGAGAATTCAGATATTTTGCTTTGGATAGTTTTGATTTGTTTGGATGACTTAATAGTAGAAAATACTGTGGGTCCAATGAAGCAAGTCAATCTCTGTACGATGCAAATATGTACGTGTGCATGCATGCAGATATATGCATATATATAACTTTTTGAAGTGAGTGCATGAATCAAACATTGCTAATTCTGATAAATCAAAAATGGCAGATTATAGATGTAAGTATTTGAGGCAGATACAAACAGGGGTACCTTGGAGTTTTAAAGGTCTAAGTTTTGCATTTTAATATTTAAACACAATGTCATAATTCAAAAAACTGATATTCTGACATTACAAAAACATTCAACTTTTAAAAAAAATGTATCTCTGTGTGTGTTATGCATATGACTTTTAAAAGTCCAAACTATCAAAAAGTCAATATGACATATAAAAACATTTAAAATTGAAGAACAATGTATGAGATTTAGTCAGGGTAAAAGTATATGAATGTTTTTATATGTCATATTAAGAAGACATGGCTTTAAAGAATAATTTATGTTACTATAAATAAATAGCAGGCCTCACACTGAAAGATTAAAATCAACTTTTCACATGAGCATTATCTGGCTTAAAATGAGCAAGAAAGAATTTAAAATGTAAATTAAAAAGAATTTGAACATATCAATACATATGAAATGAATATGAAAGATGCTTCTGCTACATGTTATCTATAAAATCAAGGTGGGGGAGGGATGGCCACTCACCATTTGTTTTTCTTTCTAATGTAGTCCTTTTCTGAAAGGTTAACCAAGTAGATCATTGGTTTTGATGTCAGAAACAAGTGTTTATTCAACACTTCAATCTAAAATACAAACAAAAAATAGAATTATTTAAAAAATACATAGTATTTATCAAACCATTTTAAATCAAACTTTAATTTCTCATTTTTGTTTCTAAAATATAAATATCATTAAAATCTTTAAAGAAAATTAATCAATCTGAGAATGGTATCTTTTACAAAAGTAAGGCCCAAATAAATGCTATAGTCACTTTAAAGTAACAATTATTCCCTTAAAACTCTTAAGGAAAAATGAAACAAAAAGCTACTAATATGTCTCATGTTATTTCTTGCTTACCTCTTTGTCATTCCAATCATGATAGAAGCGTACAGGTTTCTTTTCATCTATAACCCAAGTTTTTATTTTGCACATTATATCCTACACAGGATTAAGAAGAAGAAATCAATTAAAGAGAAACATATTTACAAGATACAAGTATAAAATTTTGACACTAAATATATACATTTTTTAAATCCTTGAGACAAAAATAATTTTGTTGTTCTATAAGGTGAAATAAATGGTGAGTATAACTGCATTTAAAAACTCTGAATATTACTAAAAGAAACTTATTGTTTTTAGTAAGGATAATGAATAGATTTTATCACCAAAAAAACTGGTAGATTTAAAAATCAATACATTTCAAACACATTTTAGAGTAAATAAAATAGAGTAAGATTTCACCATCAGTGGGTGAGCCCAAATACAAGATAAACATACAATTATGAATGTGAGGGGGAGAGGTAGAAGAAATTAAATTATATTTTTTCTTTTAAAAAACTGTAGAAGATATTGAGCATGTTATTGACAAACTATCTTTTAAAAAATTAATTTAACTGACCCAAATCTCCTTATATTCTGAATTAATTTTTTGCCAGCACCTTCTCCTCCTCCCTATCCCCCTCCCCAAAAAAAAGTGAAACCTGCCAAAGCCTCCATTACACAATGGCAAGAGCCTTGCACTGGTGACCTCCAACCAGCTGCATTCACTTTCAGAACATCTCTCTCTGCTGGAAATCTAAAGGCCTTTTAGTTAGCAAGCTAGTGTGCATTCAGAAGGAGTAACTGCAGGAAGAGCCCAATGTGCTTTGTTTCTCTGGCCTTTCTTCACAGAAAGATTAATCATCTGTGAAATGGAAACGGCAAACAGCAAGTGACACAAACTGAACCCTTCAAGCCTTTCCTCATCAGTTTTGTGGTTCTGAATCTAAAAGCTGCGTGTGGCAAGGTTCTCCTTACAGGCAGGTGTTAATAAAAGGCTCTTGGGTCTGAAAGGTCAAACTTGGCTCTTCCAGAAGTAGTGCATTTGAGAGTCATCTGTTTTTTGTTAAAGATAATTTATGGGTAATGCTTTAAATAATGTACTTATAGAACTTATTGTAATATACATTGATTATTTTAAAAGAATCAATTTCTTGGATTTTTATCAAAGTATTTACTTGGCCAAATGCCATTATTCCAATAAACATCCACTTATATAAATTACCTCAATATTTAGTATCCCTTCCTTCCAAATCTTGCTATTTCTGAGGGGGGAAAAATAAGGAAAAAGCTGTCCATCCTTACATCCTGATTTGAAACCCTCCAGGAATAGGACTCCCCACAGATTTTAACAAGGAAGGGGCAAGCTGAAAACTTTTAATGAAATCTAACATGTTCTGCCTAAGAATAATCACTTTTACTCTTCTATAACTGAATTTCGCTCATAAATGTTTAAAAGTGGCTAATGTAGCACCATTTCCTACAAGGAGAAGATCAAAGTGCTATATTACAAATGCATTATGATTAAAAAAGCGCTGTGCAGCCTTGCTATTAACTGTTCTTTAAACCCTAAAAGGCTTCCCATAGATCTCACTTGGCACTGCATATACAACCTTTGACAAGTAATGTAGACCATTTTTATTCATTGCCTAAAATTGTAGGCAATTATGTGCGTCACACTGGCCACCTGCAAATTCTGAATGCCTGCTCCAGTTGTCAGTGCAAAAAACTAATGTCGGAGGGGATTAATCTAGGGGGAGAGAGTCCTCTTTAATGGCTCCAGCAGGTGAAATGGCCCAGCTGGTTACTAGGATGAGTGGCCAGAACAGTTTATGTAGAGACATGCAACAAGATTATACAAAAAAGGAGAGAAAAATTAGTGCTATCTTATATTTGGGCCCATTAGTTTTACAATTAAAAGAGAAAAAAATTAATGAAGTCAAAATTTATTAAGAAAAAGGAACCAACTTTACTCATATAAAGTATAAATTAAAGAAGACTTTTTCCAAGTGTGGCATTCTTATCTTAAATCAGGAGATCCTCACCAAATTCTGATAACTTGTGAAGGAATTTTAACTGCTTTTATTTTGATTTTAAAAAATTCTGTGGCATTCTTAAAAAATTTGTCATAAAAGCTTTTTGACATTCAAGTCTTCCTCTTTTGCATTATATTATATGATAAATTAGAGACAATGGAATTCTAGGCTAAAGAAGAGAATTAAATATAATTGGAATTCTTTCAAATAAGATATTTTCTATAAAACCAAACTCAAGCCTTTTGTGGTCAATTATCAAATTATAGCTAAGTTTCTGAACCTGTCTCACTGAATTGATGATTATATAGTATATATGATACAGGAATATAATATATATTTTTAATAAAAGAAATAGTTCATTTTTTTTTAGCTAAAACCAATCTAATTTTCCCCTTATTAGACGTGAACATCCAAGTAACATTTGCCAAAGGTCCTTAGTTAGTTTTGTCTTAAAGGTCAACTTATCTAAATTTCCATAGGAAGATAAGAACCTGATACTCTAGACAAACGCGTGGATCTCAATAAAATTAATTATCTTATTGCTTCAAACTGAAACTTAAATTATTAGACAAAATTGTATGCAACATGGTAACTTGGAGATCTGTGAGGGAAGTGTAAACTTTGGCACATTGTAAAAAGATGAAAAGGCTGGGTATAGTGCTAAGGAAAGACTGAATCTGTTATCCAAAGAAAACCAACAGAGTTATATATGGAGGGACTTATCATTACTGACTTGGCCAATGGATAATGAATTCTTGGACAATGGCAATTAATGAAAGAAACAAAAATGTAAGATTGCTCCAATATTATTCTTTCCATACACACAAAAATTAGAAGGGAAAACAAAAGTTAGAAAATAATTTTTTCACTCCTGAGAAATTTTATGAATGATACAGAAATCTAATAATTCAATAAATATTTAATTAATCAACAAATGTGTAACTCCTGTATTACAAAGATCCAAGTTCTCTTGTTTTTGTGGAACTTGCAATTTTGTTAAGTTACAGAAAACTACAATACACCTTAAAACATTTAGATAAGTGCATTAAGCAGGAACAAAAGAAAGTTCTGTGTGAAATGTAAGAGGGAGTTTGTTACAATGGGAAGGAATAGGGGAAATGTTTTATGGAGAAAGGTTGCATTTGAATTAAGAAGAAGTGAAAAAGCATAAAGTACTTGGAGAAAAAGTAATTCATTTTGCACAGAGATACAGCCATAGATAGAACATTAGCCATAAACTTTAATTGGAATATATTGAAAATTTTTCAGAGATATGATCTCTTATACTTATAATGAAAATTAATAAGGGAGTCAAAAAAATAGAGCTAAAATGGACTTGTGTTTTAGGAGACTGAGTATAATAGTCCTGGGGAGTGTTAAGAAGAGCCTGTAACAGTGAGGAGTAAATGAGGAATAAATACAAGAGATAATTCAAGAAATTATTTTACTAAAAATTCTTGGTTACCTAAGAACAATTTGGATCACAATTTCAATATGTAATTTAAAAAAATTAGTTAGAACTTCAGTGCCTTAGGAATAGCATTACTGTGCAGATCCATAGGCTAAGAAGGGGTAGAACTATAAAACTATACCTTGAAGTTTTGGAACAAAAAGAAAATTTAAATTCAATTCTATCAATTTAAGATAGAAACCAAGTTCAAAGAATCTTGAAAATAATAAAGTTTTCTGATATCTAGTCTAATACTCTTCCACATCAATAAATTGCCTCCCAATTAGAGGCAGCTAAATAGAATGCTAGACTGGGAGGCAGTAAGACCTAAGTTCAAATCTAACTTTAGATATTTTCTAGCTGTCATTTTTTTTTAAGTTTTTTTTGGCAAGGCAAATGGGGTTAAGTGGCTTACCCAACACCACACACCTAGATAATTATTAAGTGTCTTCAGGCCACATTTGAACTCAGGTACTCCCGACTCCAGGCCACTGCGCCACCTAGCCACCCCCTCTAGTCTTTTTTTTTTAGATTTTTTTCCCCAAGGCAATGGGGTTAAATGGCTTGCCCAAGGCCACACGGCTATTAAGTGTTTGAGGTCAGATTTGAACCCAGGTACTCCTGACTCCAAGGCCGGTGCACTATTCACTGCGCCACCTAGCCACCCCTAGTTATGTCTTTAACTTAACCTTTGTCTACCTCAATTTTCTCTACTGTAAAATGAGAAAAATAATAACATCTATCATTCAAAATTGTTTTAGGCATCAAATATGATAATCTTTGTAAAATCCTTAGCTGAGGGCCTAAATAAATGCTTCTTTCCCACTGGGGTTGAATTTGTATCAAGTATAAAACATTTTTCCATAAACAAATCAACATATACATGTTACAGTTGTCTTTTCTTTCTCTCGTAAAAATAGAGAATGGAGAAAAAAATGTGATTTGATTCATAAAAAATGTCTAATTACCCAGTGGCTAATCTCAACATAGCTTGCAATCGCATCAGGTCTCCTTATGTCTTTAAAGCTTAACTTCATCTTTACCATTCTGAATGAACTCTCACATATATTCATGTTCTCTCTAAATGGTGTGAATGGTCTTGTGTAACCACCAACTAGTCACATTCCTATCCTTGCTTTTTCTATAGGAATATCCTTTCTAGTATCAGAAGTGATCAACTTTTTTTTTTTTTAGGTTTTTGCAAGGCAAACAGGGTTAAGTGGCTTGCCCAAGGCCACACAGCTAGGTAATTATTAAGTGTCAGATTGGATTTGAACCCAGGTACTCCTGACTCCAGGGATGGTGCTTTATCCACTCCGCCACCTAGCCGCCTCCAATGAACAACTTTTGACAAAAAATGTAATTCAACACCTCTCAGACTGGCCAATATGACCAGAAGGGATAATGATCATTGTTGGAAGGGTTGTGGGAAATCTGGGACACTATTACACTGTTGGTGGAGCTGTGAAGTCATCCAACCTTTCTAGAGAGAAATTTGGAACTACGCCCAGAGGGCAACAAAAATGAGCATACCCTTCGATTCAGCAATATCACCACTGGGTCTATACCCTGAAGAGATGATGAAAAAGGGTAAAAACATCACTTGTACAAAAATATTCATAGCAGCCCTGTTTGTGGTTGGCAAATAATGGAAATCAAGTAAATGTCCTTCATTTGGGGAATGGCTTAGCAAACTGTGGTATATGTATGTCATGGAACACTATTGTTCTATTAGAAACCAGGAGAGATGGGAATTCAGGGAAGCCTGGAGGGATTTGCATGAACTGATGCTGAGTGAGATGAGCAGAACCAGAAAAACACTGTACAACCTTGATGGACTTGCTCATTCCATCAGTGCAACAATCAGGGACAATTTTGGGCTGTCTGTAATGGAGAATACCATCTGTATCCAGATAAAGAGCTGTGGAGTTTGAACAAAGTTCAAGGACTATTCCCTTTAATTTAGGAAAAAAAACAAACCAGATATCTTATTGTCTGATCTTGTTATTTCTTGTACTTTTTGTTTCTTCCTTAAGGATATGATTTCTCTCTCTCATCACACTCAATTTGAATCAATGTACAACATGGAAACAAAGTAAAGACTGTGAGGGGTGAGGGGAGGGAGGGAAGTAAGATGGGAGGGAATTGTAAAACAAAAGCTTTAATGAAAGAAAAAAGTAATTCAATTAAGTATCAATATATGTGATACTTTAGATATAACTCAACCACTCTTTTAGTCAAACTTTGACCTTAAGCACATTTATATAACTTCAAATCTTTACAAATCATTCAGCCTGATATTCATTACCAGTTTTTCTATTCTTTACCCATACCCCCAATATCTGAATATACATTCTCATGTGTATTTTCTGTGCTCCCAAACTTTCTCTGGACATTCAATGAAACTTTTAGTATTATAATGGTTTCCTTATTAATAGTGTCACTAAGGGGATATAATGGAAAGCACCCAATTTGGGTTCAAATTCTGCGGGCAGCTAGGTGGCACAGTGTATAGAGCAAGCTCCTGGAGTCAGGAGGACCTGAGTTCAAATCTAGCCTCAGACATTTAATAATTGCCTAGCTGCATGACCTTGAGCAAGTCACTTAACCCCACTGCCTTGCAAAAATCAAAAACCAAATTCTGGCTACTACCTTGAGGAATTCATTATCTCTCTTGAGGTCATTATCTGTAAAATGAGGAGTTTAAACTACTAGTGATCTTTAAATGTCTCTTCTAGCTTTAAGTACTTTTGATCTAAAGACCATCAAGAAAAAAGGAAAAGGACAAGTTTAATCATCTTTAAGTATTTATTAGAGATTACTACTTCTCTATTCATGTTCTCTTGCCCTCTGATTTTTCTCATCCATAACACCCAGGATAAGACTGCCCAATAAAAGGATTTAGGTTGAAGAGTTATGACTGGGGCAAAGGGAAGGAACAAGAAGAAAAAAAATTTGGTTGAATTATAAGTAGGAAGAAGCAAGTTTATGAATGGCTTTAATAGCTTGCTGAAGATTTTCTGTTTTCATCCTAGAGATAACAGGGGATGACTGGTGTTCACTACACTTTAGGAAAAATCAATTTGGCAGTTGTGTGGAGGATGGATTGAAGTGGGGAACAGACTTGAAGAAAGGAGATCAATTAAAAAGCTATTATAATTGTTCAGGGGAAAAGTGATAAGGCATTGAACTGTAGGTGGCCATATGATTGTAGGGAAGAAGATATATACTAAAGACAGATTTGATAGCTGATTCGATATCTATGATGAGGGAGAGTAAAGAACAGAAGACTACAATGAAGGTTACAAACTTGGATGATTCTTTGATAATTGTTGGTGCCCTTAAGGAAAAAGTTCAAACTATGGAAAAGGATGGGTATTTAGAGAAAGAATTTGAATTCAACTTCAGTAGAGAGCTGTGGACCAGATCTAAAAGTCATTTACAAAGAAAATTTTTTTTAAAGTCATAGGCATTGTTGAAATCACAAAAAGAATGTTGAGAGGCAATCTAAAACAGAACCATGAAGCATATTCACAGTAAGATGGAGGTTATGTATGTTTAATAAGCAATAGGGACAGAAGAGCAGCAAATAGGCAGAAAAAAACAAAGAGAAATTAGTATGACAAAAACCCAAAGAAGAGAGAATATCCAACAAGATCACAGCAGTGTCATAGTCTTCACAAACTGGCACAGTGGAAAGTGCTCAACCTGGAAACAAGAATTTGTAGTTGTTCAGTCATGTCCAACTCTTTGTGACTCCAGGTACCATAACATACCAAGTCCTTTTATTCTCAAAGTCTGTCCAGATTCATGTTTATTATTTCCAAGATAATATCTATGCAATTGATCTTTTGCTGACTCCTTTTCCTTTTGTCTTCAACTTTTCCCAACATCAAGGTCTTTTCCCAAAATCTCATCTTCTCATTATATGACCAAACTATTTAAGCTTCAGTATTTAATCTTCCAGTAAAAAATCTGGATGAATTTCTTTAAATATTGATTCATTTGTCTTCTTGCTCTCCAAGACACTCTCAAAAATATTTTCCAGCACCAAAATTTGAAAGCATTGATTCTGCAGCACTCAGTTTTCATTATATTCCAACTCTGACAGTCACACAATGCTACTGGAAAAACCTTTGGCAAGGTAATGTCTCTGCTTTTTTAGGTTGTCCAGATTTTCCACAGTTCTCCTTCCAAAGAGCAACTGTCTTAATGTCGTGGCAGCAGTTACTGTCTACAGTGATCTTTGAGCCCAAGAATATAAAATTGGACACTGCTTCCATGTCTTCTCCCTCCATTTTTCAGGAAGTGATGGGATCAGTTGCCAAGGTCTTAAGATTTTTAATATTAAGCTTCAACTTGTACACCCTCTTACCTTCATCAAACATTTTCTTAATTCTTCACATTCTGCTATCAGAGTGGTATCATCTTATATCTGAAATTGTTGATATTTCTTCCAGCAACATTAATTCCAGGTTTTGATTCATCCAGTCTAGCATTTTGCATGTATCTTTCAGCATGATATGACCATACTGCTCCTACATCACTGACAAGCTTTTCTAGTATCCTAAAATATATAATTAATATAATTTTCTGTGATGCTATTTGGTGCTATTTGTGCTATAGTATATAGCATTTAATTTCTTTTTTTAAATGAGTTTTTATTTCATTAAATTTTAACAATTACGTTTTTAAAAAATTATTAACGTTGTTTTATAAAACTGTGAGTTCCAAATTCTCTTCCTTCTCCCTGCCCTTCCTCAGTTCCTTGAGTAGAAAAGTAATATCAATTTTACAAGTGAAGACATACAAAATACAATCCCTTATTTCCCATGGGGCAAAAGAAAAAACATACACACAAAAGAAAATATATTTTTAAAAAGAGTATGCTTCAATCTGCACACAAAATTCACCACTTCCCTCTGCAGGTGGAAAGCATTTTACATTGTGGATCCTTTGAAACTGTCTTGGTTCACACTTGATCAGAGGGAGCTAAGTCATTCTTAGTCAATCAATTTACAGTATTGCTGTTACAATATACAATGTTCTTCTAGTTCTGCTCATTTCAGTTTGTATCAGTTCATATCTAAGACTTCTCAGATTTTCTAAAATCAGTCTACTTGTCATTTCTTTCAGCATAATAATATTCCATCATAATCATATAGGTCCACTTTTTAGTCATTCTCTGAATGACAGAAATCCCATCATTTTCCAAATATTTACCACATTGATTCATTTCTTTGATAATGGTGTAAGGTGTCTATGTAATCGACAAATCTCTTCTCAATTACATTGTTTTGGCTTTTTTCCCCTAATAACATACTTTCCAATAAAATTCTTACCAACCTTACCTATTCCCAGTTTTGCAATGAAATTATTTAGTTTGCTTTCCTACATTCATTCATAAAAAATTTATATATTTTTAAAAATGTATGTGCATAGCACTATGTTAGGCAATGGGGAAGATAAAGTTGGCAAAAGAAGAAGTAAGGAAAGAGAATAATCTCTATATACAAGAGTTTATGAAAAGTCAAAAAAGTCAGAAAAGGAAACTGGATTAGTAAATATCAAGTAGTCCAATTTGTTATCTTCTTTTGCTTTGATCTCTCTGCTACTACTCTCAGCACTATAGCTAGCTGGAGGAAAGGATTATGCACTGTTCAATAGCTTTATGGGTATAGCTCCAAAATGCTTTCCCAAATGTTTCGCTGACAACTTCATCAACCATATATACATTAACAACCGGTTTTCCCAAAACCAATCCAACATTTGTGATTTTCTTGTTTTGTCTTCTGAACTAAACTGATAGATGTGAGGTGCTACCACACAGTTATTTAAATTTTACATTTCTCTATTAGTGATTTATAGCATTTATTCACCTAAGAGCCACTGACAGCTTAGACATCTTCATCTAAAAATTGCCTATTTATATACTTTGACAATTTTTACAAATAGGGAAAGGCTTTTTTTTTGTAAATTTAACTCAATTCCCTTAGAAATCTTATCAAAGAAATCTACTTCAAAGATTTCCCCCATATCCTACTTTTCTAATTTTAGCTATATCGATTTTATTTGTGAAAAAACATTTTAATTTTTTGAAATCAAATTTTTACTCCATTAAAAAATCAATCCATTTTATCTCATGAGTCCTTCTGTCTCTTGGTGATGAACTCTTCCCCTACACAGGTATTCTCTAATATTTCTACTGACTTACTTTTGTTATCAATCCTTTATGTCTAAATCATGTACCCATTGTAAATTCATCATAGTATACAGTGTGAGCTGTTGATATATACTTTGTTTTTGTCAAATTGCTTTTCTTTATTTTAGCTAAAAAGTATCAAATTACTTTGATGATCATGATTCTGCAGCATAATCTGAAGGTTAGTCCCCCTTCCTTCCCATTTTTTTCCCACTGATTTTCTTGATGTTCTTGGTCTTTTGTTCTTATGAATTTTCTTATTTTTTCTTCCTATATAAAGGAATTCTTTGATAGTTAGATTGGTATGTAATTTGAGGTATATCAATTTAGGTGGTATTGTCATTTTTTACTATTGGTTTGTCCTGTCCAGTAGCAATTACTACTTTCCCACGTAGATCTGTATTTGCATGAAGGATATTTTATAATTGCCTCCATATTGCTACTGTGCATAAATTAGCAGATTCCCAAGTATTGTATACTGTATGCAGTACCTTAAAATGGAATTTTTTTCTCTATTCTATTCCAAAATTTTTGGATTTTACTGGCAATTATAAAAAACACAAAATTATAAAATTGATTTTTTATTTTTATTTTACATATTTATTTTATTGCAATTTTGTAGTTGTTAAATGTTTTGTTTAGCTTGTTATCTGACTCTTCAGAATTCTCTAAATAAACCATCATCTACAAAAAGTATTAGCTTTATTTCCTCTTTGACTATGCTTATTCTTTTAATTTCTTTTTCTTATCATATAATATAGCACTGTAATGCTGTACTCTTAATACTTCTAATATAATACTAAATAGTGATGGTGAAAATGGACATACTTACTTTTGCCCCTGATCTTACTGGAAATATATCTGGCTAATCCCTATTACAGATAATGTTTATTATTGATTTTAGACAAATATTACTTTCCATTTTAAGGAATCCTATTTAATCCTATGCTTTCTAATGTTTTTGAGAGGAATGAGAATTGTATTTTGTCAAAAGCATTTTCTTCATTAATGGAATATTATATGATTTTTGTTGGTTTTTGTTATTAATACAGTCAGTTGTGCTTATATTAAATCCAGACTTGCTTTCTTCTCCCATGCTTTTTTAGGCATGGTGTTTTGAGTCATGGGGTTAAGTGGCTTGTCCAAGGCCACACAGCTAGGTAATTATGAAGTGTCTGAGACCGGATTTGAACCCAGGTACTCCTGACTCCAGGGCCGGTGCTTTATCCACTACACCACCTAGCCGCCCCATGTTTAGTATTTGTCTATTTATACATGTCTCATGGAGTCATTGGCTTTCATTTGGTCATTTATAATTATTGTGCAATCATTTGCTTCAGTCAGGTATTATACCTCTTTTTCAAAGTTATTAATTCCCATTTCATAACTACCCCCCCAAAGCCCTTACCTGTTTTCCCATTTTTTTCTATTTTTCATTTTTTGTTAAAAATAATTTTTAGGGGTAGAGTCAAGATGGCAACAAGACAAGATCGTCTCTTAGGTGCCCTCTCTCAAAACTTATAAACTAAGGACTCTAACTAAATTTTTGACAGATAGAATCCACAGAGGGATCCAATGAGGCAGTTCTCCAAACCAAGGTAATCTAGAAAAGAGGGGAAAGACTCTGCCCCAGGGTTGGAGGGGTGGCCCCCCAAAGTGATGGAACTTCAGCCTCTCGGAGGCAGCCCTAGGGCTCTGGGAGCGCCTGCTCACAGCAGTGTGGGCAGTTTCCTGATCTACACTCAGGGATCACAGGGCACAACTTGGGAGATTAGCAGGGGACCTCTGCAAGAGATGAAGCCCAGCCCTCAGGCCACTCAGCGAGCAGCTGCAGCCCAGATCCAGGAACCTGAAGCAAGATCCAGTAAGCAGGAGCCCCCAGGGCGGGATTGCTGAACCTAGGGAGAGGAGTGGAGAGAGAGACTGCGGAGCTGTCCTCTGTCCCTGGAACAGGACTCTGGGGCTCTGACCACATTCACATCTTGATCGCAGTCTATGACCCCCATAGAACAACAGGGGTCCCCCCCACCTCAGCCACGTGGCAGAGGGATGTGCCTGTGGTTATTTATAGACAAGGAGGGAAGACAGAGCTTCACACAATGAGATCCTTGGGGGGGAGGTGTCCCAATAATACCCAAAAGCTCAGGAAACACCCCAAAACCAGGCACAGGCTGGAGAAATGAATAAGCAGAGAAAAAAGAGGAACACCATTGAGAAATACTTTGCCAATGATCCCAAGAAGGATCAAAACACTCAATCTGAGAGAGATGCAGGAAAAACATGAAAAAGAAGTCAGCAGCTTAGTAAAGAAGATCCAAAAAAAATATGTTAAAAACCAGCATAGGTCAAATGGATAAAACAGTTCAAAAAGTTATTGAGGAAAAAAATGGTTTAAAAAGCAAAACTGGCCAGATGTAAAAAAGAGATGAGAAAGCTCTCAGAGGGAAACAAATCCTTTAGGTGTAGAATGGAAATCAGGGAGGCTGCTGATTTTACGAGAAATCAGGACACAATACTTCAAAACCAAAAGAATGAAAAATTAGAAGAAAATGTGAAATATCTCATTGAAAAAACAACTGATATGGAAAACAGATTTAGGAAAGATAATCTAAAAATTATTGGAATACTTGAAAGTCATGATCAGGAAAAGAGCCTTGACATCATTTTCAAAGAATTACTACAGGAAAATTGACCTGATATCTTAGAATCAGAGGGCAAAATAGAAATTGAGAGAATCCACCAAACTCCCCGAGAGAGAGAGATTCCAAAAAAAAAAAACAACCCCCAGGATTATTATAGCCAAGTTCCAGAACTCCCAAGTCAAAGAGAAAATATTACAAGCAGCCAGAAAGACACAATTCAAATATCATAGAGCTGCAGTCAGGATCACAAAGGACTTAGCAGCAACTACATTAAAAGCTCATAGGGCTTGGAATATAATATTCCGGAAGGCAAAAGAGCTCGAAATGCAACCGAGAATCAACTACCCAGAAAAACTGAACGTCCTCTTCCACAGGGAAAAAGATGGACTTTCAACGAACGAGCGGAATTTCAAATGTTCCTGTTGGAATGGCCAGAGCTGAACAGAAGGTGTGATCTTCAAATATAGGACTCAGGTGAAGCATAGAGAGTGGAGAAGGAAAAATATGAGGGACATGATGATAATGAACTACATGTATTCCCGCATAGAAAAATGATACTGATAATACTCATATGAACCTTCTTATTTAATAGAGCAGAGCAGGTAGAAGGAGGTTTTATAGATAAAGCACAGGACATGAATTTGAAGATATAAAGTGGTGTAAAAATGGAGTCAATGGCTAAAAGGGAAATGTAATGAGAGAAAGAAAAAGGGAGAGGTGGAATAGGCTAAGATATTTCATATAATAAGATTTTTATTACAATGAGCTATTGCAATGATATGGAAGGGGGGAAGGCAAGGGGGGGATGTGGGAATCTTTGCTCTCATCAGAGGTGGCTAGGAGAGGAAACAGCATATATATATATATACAGCATATATATATATATACTCAATGGGGTATAGACATCTGGAGTAAGAAGGAGAGAAGGGGGATGGGGAGGGGTATGAGTGATGGAGGAGAGGATGGACCATGAGGGGAGAGTGGTCAGATATAACACATTTTCTTTTTTTACTTCTTGCAAGGCACTGGGATTGGATGGGCCGGCACCATAGGGCTGGGTGGATGCTGGGCCTAAGGGGTGGTAAGGGGGCTCGGGGCCTCTTGGCCCCAGGGCCAGGGATCTGTCTGCTGCGCCACTCAGCTACCCTGCAGCAGAGACAGAGTGAAAGGAGAGAGAAAATATAGTATATGGTAGTGGAGAAGTACGAATGGAGGGAGTTGCGATCAGCAATGGCAACAGTGGAAAAATATGGAAGTAATTTTTACGATGGACTTATCATAAAGAATGTGATCCACCCATGACAGAGCTGGAAGTGTTGGAACACAGACTGAAGCACATTTATTATTATTATTATTATTATTATTATTATTTTGGGGGGGGTTGCAGGGCAAATAGGGCTGGGTGGCTTGCCTGGGGATGCACAGCTGAGTGACTGTTGGGTGTCAGAGGCCGGATTTGGTCCCAGGTACTCCTGGCTCCAGGGCCAGTGTTCTGTCTGCCACCCAGCCACCCTTACTATTAAAATTATTATCATTATAATTATTATTATTATTATTACTATTTTATTTTATTTTAGGTCTTTTTTTTGTTGTTTTTGCACGGCAATGGGGTTGGAGTGGCTTGCCCAGGGTCACAGACCTGGGTAATTGTTGGGTTTCTGGGCCCAGATTTGGGCTTGGGTGCTCCTGAGTCCAGGACCAGTGCTCCATCTACTGTGCCACCCGGCTGCACTTATTATTATTATTACTAATTTTTTCTCTCTCCTTTTCTTTATAGCTCATGCAGGTCTATATTTTTTGGGGGAGGAAATATTATGTTTACTCTTAAATAAGAATATTTTAGTAATGTATAAAAAAAATCACTCCTACAAAATAAAAATAAATAAACAGACAAAACAAAACAAAACAAAACAAACAAATAAATAAATAGAAATGATTTTTAGCTCCTTCTCTTGCTTTGGCTCTTCTAGGAACTCTTGTACTCTTGTCCAAACTTCAAGATTCCTCAAGTCTCTGCTTGTTGATTTTTTTCAAGACATTCTCTTCTTCTGACTTTGGTCTCGAGTTTTACTGTACTCATAAGAGACCATATGGTTGGGTTCTATTTTTGTTTTCTCGTTTTTCCAGTTTACTATTTGACTTTGCATTTTATGTTAAGGCCAGGATCTACTTCTGGAGGTAAGAAATGACTGTCCTGAGTTGCTATCTTCCTATGTCTATTTGCTGCTTTCACAGCTCCAGACAGGGATCTACTAGATTTCAAGACTCCCAAAGAGGTATTATCTGAAGGAAAGTCTAATTACTACTCTCCTGATCTGAGCTCTCTCCATTTTTTTCTTTTAAGGTTTTTGCAAGGCAAATAGGGTTAAGTGGCTTGCCCAAGACCACACAGCTAGGTAATTATTAAGTGTCTGAGCCCAAATTTGAACTTGGTACTCCTGACTCCAGGGCTGGTGCTCTATCCACTGCGACACCCAGCTACCTCTAGCTCTGTCCATTCTTTACCTATTCTTGACCTTTGATTCTGGCTGGGAGTTTCAATAGACTCATGCCTGACTCACTCACTAGGCTCCTCCTTTTGGTCTGGGATGCTTTACTCCAAGGATCACAGCTGCAAAGCTACTGTTCATTTCTGGAACTTGGTTCTTTCTGTCCTGGATCTAACACTAGATGGTAGGTAACAGAGCTGGCAGCTGGCACCCATTACTGCTGCCAGCATTTCCTCAGGAATCTTCTGGAGTCGCTTTCTGCCTCATGCTCCATGATCTAGTGTCTATTCTCAAGCCACTGAATGCTAGTGCAGGTGACTGTTATGCATGCGTGCTCTTGGCCAGCACCTATCCTAGTGTCCTTAGATTCTCTCTCTCTCTCTCTCTCTCTCTCTCTCTCTCTCTCTCTCTCTCTCTCTCTCTCTCAGATGCCCCAAGCTAGAAATATAAATCACTGTGACAAGGTTTTTCTGACTCTGTTGAAGAGATGTGGGCAAAGAGCTAAATTCTAATTCTTCCTCTGACTTTAGGACCCTGGCTTGCCTCCAGGTTTCTGTTTTAAACTTGTACTAAGGACATGAGCTGTGCAGAAACCTATTCCTTTAGCCCAGGGTCCCCCTAATCGGAAGACTATTCACCTCAGAATTCAATGGAAAATTTCAAAAATCAAAAAAGATCTATGTTTGAAAGTAAGAATAATTACTCAGCAAAGCACAAACTTTCTGATCCTGAAAGAAAAGGTAAGAGTATTAAAAAGAAGATAAACAATTAGATTCTAAGAGAGTTTCTATCAATTGGAATGCTTGAATAGAATATGGCATATGATTATAATGGAGTACTTTTGATTGCACCATAAAAAAACAAAAGAAATATCAGAGGATATTAGTTAATATTAAACTTATGTGGCATGAGGTGAGCAGGACCAGGAAAACAATTAATACATTGACAACACTGTAAAGAAAAACATCTTTGAAGGAGTTAATCACTTAGATCAATACAAAGATTAATAATGTCTCTAGGGACTCTAAGATGAAACATGTTACCTACAATCTCTGAGAGGAGATAGACTAAAGTTAAAAGAAACCTATGATTGTGAGATGGACACTCTGCCAACTCATTTCTTTGAAGATATTTGTTATATGGGGTTTTCCTCCCTTCCCTTCTGCTTTTTTTTAATGTTATTTTATTTTTTCAATTAGATAAAGATAGTTTCAACATTCAACTTTTTGTAAGACTTTGACTTCCACATTTTTCTACCTCACTCCCTTCCCTTTCCACTCCTCATGACAGAGATTAATGTGTTCTATGTGATACAAGTACAATGACAGTCATTTCCATAATAGTCATGCTGTAAAAGTAGAATCAGAACTAAAGAAGGGGAAAAAAATGAGAAACAGAAAAACAACATGAAACAATTTTAAAAAGTGAAAATAGTATGTTTTGGTTTGCAATCTGGTTACATAGTTCTTTCTCTGGATGTGGATGCCCTTTCCATCACAAGTTCTTTCCTTCTGTTGATCTTTAATGGGATTTGGGAAAGAAAGCATTCAGTAGTCTATCTATTATGAATCAGAAAATCCACAAGCATTTTTTAAGAGCATACTATATGCCAAGCACTAAGGATAAAAGAGGGGAAAAAAGTACATGAAGGGGAGTAATGTGTAATCAGGCTAAAGAGACAGTTTGGGGCCAGGTTGTGAAGAATTTTAATTACCAAACAGAGAAGCTTATGTCTGATATCAGAAATAAGAGAAAGCCACTGGCACTTATTAAGTAAAGAACTAAAACTTTCAGACCTGCACATTAGCAAAGTCACTTGGCAATTGAGGATAGACTGGAGGGAGAGAGACTTGAGGCAGGGAGAATAAGCAGGAAGTCGTTGCAATAATCCAGGTAAGTAGTGATAAGGCCCTGGATTAATGAAAAGAACATGACTAAACAGAACCGAATAGATGTGGGGTAACAAATGCTTGGATACATGGGGGAGAGTGAGAATAAAAACTTGGGCAATACCATGAGGACCCTGAGTGATTTGAAGAGTGGTACTGTACTCGGAAGAAATGAAGGTTGGAAATTGGAGAAAAGTTTGAATAATGACTTCTGTTTTAGAAATGATGATGCTGAAATGGCTACATTAATCTACTTTCCAATATCTAATAGCCAATTCATGATAATTACTGAAGATCAGGAGAGAGAGATTCAGACTGTATATGCATATGAAAATGTAAGCTCATCATTAATGAAAGAATGAGTGCTATGGGAAATGACCCAAGGTAAGAGTCTTGAGATACAACCTTAGGATCATTGGTAGGTAATTCTGGGGTGGGGAGAAAGAGGAGGGGAGAATTAAAAAACAAAGAAGTCAGAGAAGAGTAGGCATTAATGGTGTCACAAAAACTGTGAGGAAAGAGTATCACAGCAAGAGGGATCAAGATTATCAAAAAGTGGTCAAATTATCAAATGCTAAAGATAAGTCTATTTGATTAAGGATTGAGAAAAGAACTTTAGATTTTTGGCAATAATGTATCAAAAATAACTCAGAGAAAACACCATCAGTTGAATGATTAAATGAGAAAAGCAAAGTCATCAGTGTCAACCATTCTATCTAAAGTTAGTTGCATTAGCACTTATCTGGTTCCCCAACTGCCACTTCCCTTCCAAAGTTACTTTTTCAACTTTGTTTTTTGAAATTTAAGGCAATGGGATTAAGTGACTTGCCCAAGATCACACAGCCAGGTAATTATTAAGTGCCTGAGGCCAGATTTGAACACAGGTCCCCCCTTATTCCAGGACCCCTGCTCTATCCACTGTGCCACTTAGCTGCCCAAAGTTACTTTTAATAAATGTTTTGAATATACCTATATACCTATTATCTCTTTTGTAAGAATGCAAGCTCCTTTAGGGCATGGACTGCTTCCCTTCTGTCTTCTTATTCAGAGTGCTGAGCTCTTTTCATTGCTTATAATAAGTGCTTAATAAAGACTTAATTGATTGAACAATCTGAGTGGGTTTAAAGGTAAGAGAAAAGTCAGCATTTAGGGAGAGATTAAAGATGATACATAATGAATGGCCCCTGTTTTCTTAAGCTTGAAAGAGAGGCTTCAAGAGAAAAGAGGGAAAAAAAAACCTTTTAAAAAAGATGTGTTAGAAGTGGGAAAGAGAATCACTTAGACTAAAAGGAGTGCCTATTTCAGTGAAGGGCTAGTTGAGATGATTTTACATTAATTTGTAGCTGACCTAGTCTCCAGGGTGGCATGACTTTCCACACAGCTCTTCTCAGTAGCAGATGAGTAGGTCAAGAGGAGATAGATAGTAGAAATGATCCAAGGTCAAATATGGCTATGTATAACGGGTAACTGGGTAAGAGAGCAAGATATTCAAGAGCAAAGGATGATGTAGAGTTCAATTCATTAATCCCAAGCTGCTTTAAACCAAGGATCAAAAGAGGATATTGCAACAGATCCATAAGATCACTAATTTGGGTACTCCCTCCAATAATGCAGCTTAAAGTCATCCATTCCCACCTAACCTTGATGATCTTTAAAAGAACTGAACAATTCTGAAAAGGCCATATAGAATATATTTAAAAATAATAATGATGATGAGGTATGGGATTTTTCTCATATAAGAAAACAGACTTATAGACCTAGAACTAAAAAAATACCTTAGACTGGCTTTATAATCTAGTCTCCTCACTTTAAAGGAGAGGAAACTGAAGTTCAGCTTGCTGAGATTTGAACAAATCCTGCATGTTTGCTCTCTTTTTCATATCTGTGCGAAAAGAAGAGCAGCTAATAATTTTTTGACTTACATTAATGAGAATTTCATCCTTCAAAACATGGAAGAATCAAAAAAGAAATTCAATTCTGGAACTAATGATCACTAATAATGGGAATAATTTGTTGCTGAGGTGGAAATGACTGATAGAAACTCTAGAGGGAGGTGACTACTCCTTCCTAGTCAATAAGCAGTTATTAATAGCAACTATATGATAGACACTATGTTAAATACTAGGGATACAAAAAAGAGGCAAAAGTCAGCCTTGGTCTGCAAGAAGCTTTCAAAGAGAACTCCTAGAATTTGGGGAGGGAGGGAGAGAGAAGAAGGAAGGCAAGCAGGAAGGAGCGGGGAATCAGTTCAGGAGAGGTAGAAGATGCTCCAGAATGAAATTCTTAATATACAAAGGAAATTCTATCAGGAGAAAAAGCAAGTTTATCTGAAGAGATCAGTGTGTGTGTATATAAATACAAGAATGCATACTCACATGTATGTATATCAGTAAGTATACATGTTTGTATGTGACAAACATGGAATTGATAAGGACATAGTGTGCACCAGTAAAAATAGTGTCAAGAATGTTAAAACTCAGAATGAACTGAGGCCAGTGAAGACAAGAAAAAGGAGTTTTTTAAAACTATATTGGGCAACAATAACAACAACAACAACAAAAACCAACAACAACTATATTGGGGGGCGGCTAGGTGGCGTAGTGGATAAAGCACCGGTCTTGGAGTCAGGAGTACCTGGGTTCAAATCTGGTCTCAGACACTTAATAATTACCTAACTGTGTGGCCTTGGGCAAGCCACTTAGCCCCATTTGCCTTGCAAAAACCTAAAAAAAAAACAAAAACCCCCAACTATATTCGGGGCAGTTAGGTGGTGCAGTGAATAGAGCACCAGCCCTAGGGTTAGGAGGACCCGAGTTCAAATTTGACCTCAGACAACGTGAGATGTGGGGCAAGTCACTTAACCCCCACTGCCTAGAAAAAAATTTTTTAAACTATATTGGAAGAAAAAAAGGGACAAGAATTTTATTTGAGGGTGGGTCAGATAATAACTGATAAAAGAAGATGGAGCTGTTCAATTCCAATTTTATTTTTTCTCAACCAAGGAAAATGAGCTTTGTCCTGGAAATTAAAGAACAAAAATTACCAACAGAAGCTAATTCTCAAAAGAAGAAGGTACACAAAAGGGCACAAACAAATCAATAAATATGACCCAGATGAATGTGCTAGATATGTTATACTGGGGTTCCTTAGTAGGACTTTTTTTTATAACCAGAATGCCAGTAAGTTCAATTTTCAAGTTCTGTAATTATTACTTTGTAAAAAAAAATTTAGCGTTAATATTTATATGTGCTTATATTTGTTTCATTTGAAAATTTTTTAAAAAAATAACTATGCCATTATTTCTGATAACAGACAGTCAGCTTTCCAAACAACTTATTTCTGAAATACGGATAAGGAGACATAGTTCTTGAAATTTCAATATAAAAATCATTCATAATAATCACTTACTAAATGGCTAAAAAAAACCCTCAAAAAACAACACTTTAGTCTGTCATCAAGACATCAAGTTACCAAGAGACAATGCAGTTCTACTCTAATGATTTTTCAAAGAATTATCACATGATCTGTGCTCATGTTAAAATACCTGTAGAACAATGGACATAAAGGATGGCCTATCGTTAATAAAAAATAGCACAGAAACCAAATTCAAAATAATTACATGCTTTTACTTACATATTCAGGTTTTAATTTCTTGTCTCCTCCTCTCACAGCAACCTTTTCTAGTTTATCTATTATGGGCATAATCATTTCCTCATCTTTAAGTCGAAGCTCTTCATGTATTATTTCTATGTCTCGAACAGGATCCACACTTCCTTCAATGTGAGTGATGTCATCATCTTCAAATGATCCTAAAATATATCAATGAGAAAAGAAATTCAGTTCACAAGTTATATTCACCAACATAAGAATGTCACAACTATACTTGGTACTCTAAATTATATTTTGATTCATGATATATTCTATCCCAATTTAGCATATAGTATTTCTATAAACAAAAGTAGCTCAAAACTAGTGAGTATGACAAGTAAAAAACTGATTCTAAAATAGATAAAATTATAAGCTTTAAAATGAGAATTTCACTAAGTTGTAGGAATGTTGCACCACATTTTGGACATTAAGAGGTCTTGAGTCCCAGAAAGGAATTATGAAGTTCATAACTGTACTATTAAGGTTTCTAAGAAAAACAGAATATTTGGGGGGGGGAAGAGAAAAAGGGGGGGTTGACAAGGCCTGAAATCATCTGGCAGACCTCTTCTCTGCTTCAATCTACTTTATCACTGTGGTTCTGACGGTGATTAGATAATGAACCACTCAGACACACAATTTACACAGCAGCTAATTTCATCGGTCTGATTTGAGGGTATGGTTTTTAGGGGGCTATCAAAGAAGCAGATGAAGGTGCATTTGTCATATATGAGTGACAACCATTCATACTATATGAACAAAATGGTACTGGCCCTTATTAGGAACACATGCTATTATCACATATTTAAAGTGCAGTTGAAGCCATAATTTCAAATTGCCAACTGGAAACATAAGGGTAAAACAACCAGATATTACTGAAGCATGTGTACTGACTTTATGCCCTATTGAAGACATAATGTGGCAACATAATTCAACTAGGATTTTCGCAAATTACTAAATAAAGACCAGTATCCTAAAATGAACAAATAAGAATTATTTTAAACAGAAAGTAGTAGTAGGCACATAAAAATAATAGATTCATACTTAAATATATTTCACTTAAGTATTAACCAGCACAAAACAAGATTTAATATTTAAACAACATTTTCAAAAACAAAACTTCATTTATTTGGGATATTACTATTATAGAAAAATTAAACTTCATATAAAATCAGTTAACATTTTTATCCTCACAAAACACTGAAAAATAAAATATTTTGCATATATATGTAAAAAATAACATTGACTTTTTCTCTAAACAAATATGAGCAGTTTTTCTCTCAAAGTGCAATTATTCAGGCCATCAACATAACTTTTTTAAGATAATCAAGGACAATTTAGTTAGACTGACTTACAAATGATATATGTTAATATTAAACAATGTGAAAAAAAGATTTAGATACTACTTTAAAATAAAACAGCACAGGACTGGAGGAGGAAATGTAGGTAAATGAAAATTAAGGGGAAGAATGTGCCTTTTACTTTCTCAAAATCTCATTAATGGTCCTTCACTGACATGCCTCATAGTAAATAGAATGCTGATCTAAGAGTCAGGAAGTCAAGAGGTAAAGTTCAGTCTCTTCCATGATGATGATTATCCTTTGTTCTGGAAGAAGACCATAATATAAGGGAGGTGATGCCACGACATGCACATAAACAGGATTTGAGTCTCCCTTCCTCCTCCAGAGTCATCTGGGCCCAGAGGCCAGATATGAAATCAGGACAGCTGAAAATGGCCCTGGATGAGAGGCAATCAGGATTAAACACAAGGTCACACAGCTAATAAATATCTGTTCCAGATTTGAACGCAAGTCCTCCGGACTCCAGGACTGATGCTCTATCCACTGTGCCACCTAGCTACGCAACTTACATTGGCTGTATTATCTTGGACTAGTAAATTAACCTCTTACAAAAAGTTGTTTAGTTCAGATTTGATTCCAAAATGAAGCCAGATTATACCCTCAAATGAGTGCATATTCTATACCATAACTACATAACACACCGCTTAACTCAGCTTGCAATTCTTAAAAATGCACACCATGCTTCACAATGAAAAACAAGGCAAAAGAAAGTGCATGGACAAATGCAGCTTGCACCACTATCCTTCAAATTCAAGGGATAGTCTACGATTAACCTGTAATGAGCCCAAATATTTGTGAATGTGAGGTATGAGTATGCTGCAGTAGAATCTGAACTACTTTTTTTTTTAAAAGGTTTCTGCAAGGCAAATGGAGTTAAGTGGCCTGCTAAGGCCACACAGCTAGGTAATTATTAAGTTTCTGAGGCCAGATTTGAACCCTGGTACTCCTGACTTCGGGCCAGTGCTCTATCCACTGCACTGCCTAGCCACCCCTAATCTGAACTACTTTAAAAAAAAGAATTAAGATAAAATTAAGAAAGATAAAAGGAAATTTAAAAATATATTGCAAACATATAATTAAGAGACTGACTGTAACGTCCAGCCCCAACCTTTTTACCTTTTTCCTGATCTCCAGTCAAAAATTTCCAACTGCTTATTGGACATCTTCAAAAACTGAATTCATTGTCTTTTCCCCAAAACCTTTCTATCCTCCCCAACTTCCCTCTTACAAATTTGGGGTCATATGCATCATCTTTCTCCTTTATTACATTGTAGTTGAATAGTTGCTTTCTTGCTGCTTGAAGTTTTTTAAATTGGTGGTAATATTTCTGGATGTTTTTAATCTCAGATGGTGATCAGTAGATTATTTCAATTTCTGTTTTACCTTCTGGTTCTAGTCTATCTAAGCAGTTTTCTTTGATAGAAAATTTCCAAGTTCTTTCTTTGATCATGGCTTACAGTTAATTCAATAATTCTTAAATTAGCTCTTCTTGATCTGTTTTCCTGGTTAGTTGTTCTTTCACTGAAATATTTCACATTTTCTTCTATTTTTACAATATTTGTCTGTGTTTATTGTTTTTTTTTTAATTTATTAAGGCAATGGGGTTAAGTGATTCGCCCAAGGTCACACAGCTAGGCAATTATAAAATGTTTGAAGCTATATTTGAACTCAGGTCCTGACTCCAGGGCCGGTGCTCCTACCACTGTGCCACCTAGCTGCCCTGTTTATTGTTTCTTCATAGCTAATGGAATCATTAGCTTCACTTGCTCAATTCTATTTACACATTAAATAGTTTTAAATTTTTTAATATTTGTTTATTTTTAATTTTTAATTTCCAAATTCCTTCTCTAATTCCCTCCCCTTTTCCTTGATAAAACAAACTCAATATAGAATAAAAATGTGTGGTAATGCATGATATTTTGGTATTAGACAGGTTGCCAAAGAGAACACAAAGAAAAAAACAACAGTAAAGAAAATTTTAAAAACTATGTTTTAATTTGCATTTAGCTGCATCAATTCTTTCTTTCACATAAGCTGGGAGCTACCCCATGAAAAAAGCAGGCAGTTTGGAAAACATATATTCATACATTTTGGTGGAGCTGTTAACTGTTTTCAGTCAATCTGGAAAGCAACTGGGAAGCATGAACAGAAAATTATCAAACTCAGAAGACCCTCTGGCCCTGCTATGCTACTACTAGGCTTATATCCCTAAAGAAATCAGAGAAAAGGGTGGCTAGGTGGTGCAGTGGATAAAGCACCGGCCCTGGAGTCAGGAGTACCTGGGTTCAAATCCGGTCTCAGATACTTCATAATTACCTAGCTGTGTGGCCTTGGGCAAGCCACTTAACCCCATTTGCCCTGCAAAAAAAACCTAAAAAAAAATCAGAGAAAAGAAGAAGAGTAAAGGATAAAGGAACAAGTTATTTATTAAGTACCAAAGTGTTAGAATGATGAAACTGACCTACTGCAGTTTCAATTTTTCAATTAAAAAAATATAGAATGGATTTCCCTGACTAAACAATAAGATGGTCAAAAATATTAATTTTATTTTAGGGTGCCAAAAAAAAAATAAAGCCTGGTAGCCTATTAGGACATGATCAGATGACAATAAGAACACTGATGTAGTTCTGGTTGCTATGTTCTAGGGATGTCATTGATCACCAAATCTAAAGAAAAAAGGATATACAGTTAGAAGAATGAAGGCCATGTCATATGAAAATTGTTGAACAAATTAAAAGTGTTTAAGATGGAAGAGAGAAGACATAGTAAGGATATGATAGCTATCCTAAAAGTATTTAAAAGGAGTTTTTGGAAGAAGTATTAATTTTCCTGGTTCCCAGAAGGAAGAGTTTAGAATAAAAGGTGGAACTTCTAGAAGTCAATTCAGATTCTTTGTAGAGAAAATTATTTTAATGCTTAGAGCTGTCTGACAAATGAGATATTCTGGTAATGAGTTTCTAGTCACTGAAAGTTTTCTAGGATGAACAAGGTACCTGTCAGGAAATTTGTAGAAGAGTTCTATTAGTCTACATGTCTTTTCAGAGATTTCTTTCTACTAGCACCCTTTGGAGACTTTTCCAGAAAGGCAGGCAGAACCATCTTACATGATGGAATGTATAAATGAATATCTCTAAAAATACAATGAAATTAATTTATATTGGTTAGGAGACAACTAATTTTATGTGAAATGTATAGTTTTTTAAATTCCCAACAATAATGAGAATCCAATTAGTTCCCTCTGCATTTCCAGTTATCACAAAGCTGAGTAAATTAAAACTAGCTCTTTATAAAATAATATTTTTGTAAAATGTTGTTATTTAACTTAATTTCTCTAAATTAGACAACTATATACGATAGAAATTATTTTATGTAACTTTCAGTAAAAAGAAAATGTACACTCTGAACTGAAAATACACTAAATAAGTCACATATGGAAGAGCCAGAGCAAAACCTAATTTCACATTCAACAACAACAAAAAAAAGAGGCTCTTCTTATTAAGAACTATTATATTACTTAAACATAGAAGTAGGGGCTCTAGGTAGTGTAGTGGATAAAGCACCAGCCTTGGAGTCAGGAGTACCTGGGTTCAAATCTGGTCTGACACTTAATAATTACCTAGCTGTGTGGCCTTGGGCAAGCCACTTAACCCCATTTGCCTTGCAAAAAAAAATAACTAAAAAAACCCAGACTGAATAAAGAAAAATTAATATTCAATTAAATACTTCCCCCCCCATCCTTTTAATCCTTAAAAATTTGTCAATAGGAATTAGTGGCTTCTATTTCCTTCCAGTCTCAAGATCATTCAAATTTTTTTTTACAAAAATGAAATTAAATCTGGTTGCCAATTCATATTACAGTCACAGGTTCAATTAAAAAAAATTCTCAAATTTCATATTGACCATTTCCCCTTCAAGTTTATGATTCTCCAAACCTTAAATAAGAGAGATTGGTATTCTACTATAACTAACCAAATATACAAACCTTAAAATTTGGCTCCTCATTTGAAACTCATTCTCTCTTTGACAATAAAAGCAATTTCAATTCACTAACCTATGTATATACCCATTTTCTTTCTTCCAAATCAAACAAGATTTGTAAATGATTTTCATGTTCCATAACTTATATTGCATTAAATTGAATAGTACATTTTAAACTATTTTTACTTGAGTACAGTATGCAAAAGAAAGCATTTTTATTTCTTTTTCATGTTAATGTTAAGTTTCTTTTGCTAAAGAGAACAGGAAATTAAAAGAAATCTGGGACAGAATAAAAGAGGGCAGTAGGGGAAAAGCCATTTTTTTTGACAAAACTAAGCTGATAAAGCAAATGATTAAGCAATGGTTTAAATTTCCCAGGGTTCATATTTTGAGAAAAATGAAAAGAGTTGCTTTAGTCTAATTAAAATGACTTTAAATGAATACATTAATAGATCTTTGAAAAAAACAGATTTTTGCAGATATGAAATAAAACTGTTTGTTCTATAATATAAATTTGTTTTTATCTTCTAGCACAGTATAAAATAAATCAAAGCATTGGTGATTTGTGCTTTTCTATTTCATTTAGTAAGCTACTAAAACTACGGCCTTATATTACATTTTTTGTACTTTAATGGCATTTTATTATTTTCCAATTATATGTAAAGACAGTTTCCAACACCTTATTTTACATTTTGATTTTTATTAGTAATGTAAAATTTAAAAGCATGTGTGTATGTGTATAAATATATGTACATACAATACCCTGAAGTAAATCAGCATATCTAAAAATTAGCTGTTCATACTAATTAGGAAATACTGATTTGGATTCTATACAGGCAGAATATCCTACATTTCTGTGTTTTTTTTTTTTAATGTGATCCTTTCTCTGGAACTAAAATTTGCTCGAAGAAAAGATAATTTGCAACACTAATTTGCAAGATAATTTGTCACTCTTTTGTCAAATTAAAAAAATTCCTCAAGATAAGAAATAAGCCATGGCTGACTTCGAGGGTCCCAAACTAAAATTAAAGAAATTGTTTCAGGAAAGACTATTATACAAAGTAATTGAGCAATCAAGTAATACCACAAACTAACAATATTATCACTCTCTATTCTATTCTGTGTCCCATTAAATTTGAAATAATATATTAACAATATTAAAATAAGACAGGGGTGGGGTGAATTAAAAAAAAGAGAAGTTAAAAAGAGAGAAGAAAAAGAGAAAACTATCTTTATGCAGATTATATTAGCTACCAAAAAAAATTAAGATTTGTAGCCTTAATGACAAAATGTGAATTAAGAGGATACATTTATCACCAGAACACTATGCAAAAGATCTACTTTATTGGCATTTTGGAAAATTAGTAACTGGTTATACAAACAGTTATTGCAACTACTAGATATATAATAATTTATCTTTTAATAATATAGTTCTGCTATAACATGAGATATGGATTCCTAAAAATCATCACCCTAGACAAAGTCCACACAATAAAATCCATAGGGCTTACAAGGAAAATGGAATTAAGAATACACTTTCATGTCCAGATATTTCTTTCTTTCTTTTTTGGCATTGTATGTCTTATGATGGCTGTTGTTTGGATGAAATCACATGTTCCCTCTAATTTCAAAACACTATTATCTTAAGCTTCTCTTAAAGATTTCCTTTGATATATTTAAATCAAGATGTTTATATATATTTGGGACATTGAGTGCATATATTTATATTAAAAAAATTTACAACTGGGAAGAATAAAAAAATACAGCTTTGTATTATAAAACCTATGAACTGAGGTAGCTGCAGATGGTTGAGTATGCACAAATTTGCATTTTGTGTGGTTATTCAGTTGGGTGCAGTTTTATGTATTCAATTAGATTTACTTGTAGACAAAGTTGTGCATAAAAAAATGACAAATTTGTGCTGTGTTCAAATTGTTTCTTAATATATAATTCTTAATATTCATTCATTCATGGTGGACTGAACTGGTATTTTCTTTATTTTTTATTTTTTTTGGTTTTTGCAAGGCAATGGGGTTAAATGACTTGCTGAAGGTCACACAGCTAGGTAATTATTAAGTGTCTGAGGTCAATTTGAACTCAGGTATTCCTGACTCCAGGGCCAGTGCTCTATCCACTGCGCCACCTTACTGCCCCTAAACTAGTAATTTTCAAAAGAAGCATTCCAACAGAAGTGACTATATTCAGCAATAGGAAAGAGCATAAGTTTCTATTGCTAGCATTTCTAGAATGATGAGGATTGGGAAAAGGAGGAGTAAGAGGAAAAGAAAGATGAAGAAGATGAGAATGACAATGATGATGATGATGATGAGGTTAAAGGAAATCTGTTTTACTACTGCTTTAGTGGGAAAGCTTCTAATGTATCTCCATTGGTTATTACACTTATTTTTTGTTTTATGCTGCATTTTGTGTCAAAGATTTGTTTTCCCCCCCTTCATCTTTTGGGCTGATCACATAGTTTGGAATGTTTTTGCTTTTAACATGTATATATTATTTTTCTAATAGTGAACAATCCTTGAATCTTGTTATAAATGCAACTGAATCATGATTTTTTTGGATAAATTATGTGACAGAATCTTACTTTAAAATTTTAAATCAATATTCATTAATTATATAGGCAAATCATTCTCCCTCTTTATCTTTCTCAGGTTTTGGGTCTGTTTCATAAAATCAGTTTGGTAGAGTGCTATCTTTTTTAACTTTTTGATTAACAACTTGTACAGCAGGGTATGAATTATTCATTTTTAGTTTGATATCAATAGAAACACATTTTTCCTTTTTTCTTTGTTATCTTTTATATAGATAATTCAATTTCCTCTTCTAAGACTGGATTTAATCTCTTTGGTGCTTTATTACTTGATACTTTGGTAATCCTCAATTTTTAAAATTTCATTTTTATTTGATCTATAATAACATATCTATAATCTATCTCAGTAGATTGTGACAATTTGGTTTTGTTGTGGCTTCAGCTTTTTCAATTTTTATTTTGTTGATTTACTTTATCTTCTCTTTCCTTTAATAGTCGATTAAAGGTTTATACAGTTTTTATGACTATGAGCTCTATTATTATAGCAAACTTTTGATTTCCAATGTACTTGTTTTCCAATTTTTAAACTTTCTTAATTAGTGCTTATTTTAGGTTTTCATTTGCTGGGCTGTATGTTTTTTTACAAAATTATTATTTAGTTCATTGGTAGTTGTGAGAAAGGTGCTTTGTGATTATTGCTAATACAGGATCACCTATTCATTGTGACAAAAATGATGTACTGGCCTTACCCTTTATACACTACCATACATTATGTCTTAATGTATTCACAAGCTACTGAAAGTTTTAAAAAAGTTTTGTAAATTTAAACAAATTTATCGTTGTTTCCTACCACTTTCCTTCTCCCCAATTAAGTAATAAAAGCTGAAATAAAATAAAAATAAAATCCTCAAAACAAATACACACAATCCAACAAAACAAACATCCACATTGGCCAAGTCCAAGATGTATGTTTCACTCTGGATTTAAGTCCATCACCTCCTTTGTTAAGAGATATATAGCATGCTTCATCTTTAGTCTTTTGACATTGTGACTGACCATCACTGTATAATATGTTCTCCTGGTTCAGCTCACTTCACTCACTATGCATCCATTAATAAAGATCTCAATTTCTACTGAAATTGTACATTTCTGAATTTCTTCATATTCTAAAAACATTCATGAACCATAAATTATTTAACCATTTCCTAATAGGGTACACACTCCCTTAGCTTCTAATTTAGAAGTATTATTTAAAGAATAATAAGTATTTGAACACCAGGGTTACTTTTGATCTTCAATGATTTTTTTTCCACTATTGCTAGGTGAAGGATGGGGACAGCATAGAAATTACATGGACATGGTTCTAAACTGCTTTCCAAAATGGCTGGACCAATTCAGTTTTACCAATACAAGGGCAGCTAGGTGATGGAATGGACAAAGCACTGGCCTTGCAGTCAGGACAGGAGTTCAAATCCGGCCTCAAACACTTGTCATTTACTACCCAGAGAAGAAGAAGTGCCAGGGGAAAGAAGAAACACATTTGAGAGATTTTGCAGAGGTGAAATCAACAGTCCTTGAGCTTGGGCAATTCACTTAACTCCGATTGCCTCAAATCCAGGGCCATTTCTAAGTCATCCTGATTCATATCTGGCCACTGAACTTAGATGCTCTGGAGGAGAAAGTGAGGCTGTTGATTTAGCATCACACCCTCTCATTCAAATCCAGTTCATGTACTTGTTATGGCATCACCTCTCTGACATTGTGGTCTTCTTCAAAAATGAAGGACAAAACATTATTATTGTTGTTATTGTTATTATTTACTAATATGGCCTAGTCTGCTTGATTTCTCAGTCTCTCCATCATTTATCATTTCTCTTTTTTTATCATCTTTGCTAATCTGATGGGTATAAGGTAGAACTTGCTTTATTTGCATCTATTAGTAATTTGGATTTTTTTTCCTCAAATAGCTGTTGACAGATTTATGATCCTTGGTGCTAGGTGTATATATATATATATGTATGTATGTATATGTATATATATAACATATATATATATGATATATACTTACTAGTATTTTTTAACAGAGGGTATTGGATTCTACTTTGCAGTGTCTACTATAATCACATGGATTTTATTAAATGTATTTAATATTTTCATATTTATAATCTATAATTGAACCAATCCTTTATTTCTAAATATTTTTTTGATCCTCATTACTTTGAATTTCATCATTTTTGTGTCCATTTCAATCTATACCATTTGCTTGTGCTCTGTGAATTCTATAGTGTTCTGATTTATGTATACTTAATTTGTTATTTGTGTCTTCTATATGATTTGGGCACTTTTTATATACATCAATACAAGGTCATACAGTTAAAAGAACAGTGGTCCCATTAGGAAGTTACCAAATCTTTTAGCTCTAATTTCTCCAACAATTTATTCAACTATATTCCCCTTTTAAAAAAACAATAGATTTGTCCAATTCTAGTACAGGAAGATTAAATTCTCCTACTGTGTCAGTTTGAAATTCTGTTAAAAATTACTTTATAAATTTAAAGTATATAAATTTAGAACCTATCCCAAGTACAGACTATTTCATTATTTTTACTTTAACCTTGATTCCTAGAATATCATAATGGAATATCATAATGGAATTTGCTGCGTCTAAGGGAACACGGACAAATACACATTTCAGGAAACCATTTAGTGGTTAAATGAAAGTTGGTCTGGAAAGGGGGGGAAACTTAAGGCAGGCAGACCCATTGCAATAATCTAGGTGTGAGTTGACGAGGTCCCAGACAGAGAGGAAGTGCCAGAGGAAAGAAGGAACATATTTGAGAGATTTTTGCAGAGGTAAAATCAATATTCCTTGATTAGATACAGGAGGTAAGAGATATTGAGGAGTCTAAGATGACACACAGGTTTGCAAGCCTCAGAGACGGGGAGGACACTGATGCCCCAAAATAAAAGGTAGAAGAGAGTGATATTTTGGGAGAGGAAGATAATGAGTTTTTCATTTGGGACATGCTGAGTCTAAGATTTTTACTCAAAATCCATTTCAAGCCATCTTAAAGTCAGTTGGAGATGCAGGCTTAGAGGTCAATAGAGAGACTGGGGCAGGATAGGCAAATTTGAAAATCATCAACCTAGAGATGGTAATTAAATCCTTTGGAGCTGATGAGATCACTAGATGAGGTAGAATAGAGAGGGCAGAGAACCTAGAAGAGAATCCCAAGGGAATATTTACAGTTATGTGATCTGGATAAGTATCCAGCAAAGAAGACTAAGAAGACGCAGTCACACAGAAAAAAGAGAACCAGGAAAGAGTGATATCCTGGAAACTTGAGAGAAAAGAATATCAAGGAAAAGAGGGCAATCAACAATTTTAAAGTTGCAAAAAGGTCATGAAATATGAGGATGGATAAAAGGCTATTGGAGGCAATCAAGACATTGGTAATTTTGGAGATAAAAATTCTGATGGAATGGTAAAGTCAGAAGAGAATATTAAGAAAGTCAGAAGAGAATGTGAAGAGGAATTTACTGGCTTTCTAAGACTTTAGCAACAAGTGGAAGAAAAAATACGGGACAATCATTAATAGGGCTAGAAGAGTCAAGTGAGAGACTTGAAATTGGAGAGATATCAGCAATTTTTATGCAGTAGTGAATTAGTCAACAAAGAGCAAGGAACTGAAGACAAGTGACAAAAGAGGAGGACAAAGGGGGCAATTTTCTGGAGAAAATATGATGCAATGGGATCATCTGTACACATAGTGAAGTTAGTCTTGGTAAGAAATGAGACCACCTTTTCATGTGAAAAAGACAGAGGCAGAAAACATATGAGGATAAAGGAACAAAGGGAATCAAGGATAATTTGTGATCCTGGAGAATAATAAGTAAAGAGTTATACTATTCCCAAGTTGGCAAGTCCAGAAGAGATACTGTCTGATTAAAAAAAAATCTAAGGACATGATTTATAGGCAAATTATTAAGTGAAATTGAGAGATTAAACAAATTTGACAGAGTAGAAAGAATATTAGCTTTGGAGTCAGAAGACATGGATTCAAACCCTATCTCTGATGCTCTGTAAATGTAGGGCCTTAGATAAGACAAATATTCTTCCTGGTCTATGTTTCCTCTTCTATGGCTTCTGAGGTCTGTCTCTAAGATTCCAGATCTATGATTCTAATATTCTAAGGCTATAAAATTAGCATCATATGAATACAATAGTGAAATCAAGAAAATATGAGCTCTCAGGGAGGCTAGGTGGCTCAGTGGATAGAGCATGGGCCCTGGAATCAGGAGTACCTGAATTCAAATGCAGTCTCAAGACACTTAATAATTACATAGCTGTGTGGCCTTGGGCAAGCCACTTAACCCCATTGCCTTGCAAAAAAAAAAAAAAACAAAAAAAACCCAGAAAAAATAAAAAGAAAATATGAGCTCTTAAAGGTAAGTTACTGCATCCCTTAATAGACAGCATGGCAAACCTGGAACCCTGGACCCACAAGTCGCTCTTTATTTCTCTACCTGTAGCTATACCCTGAGGAGAGGCATAAAAAATTTCAAGTATTATATGTTTTGATAAACTAAAATGAAAGTCATGCTCCAGATCTATTCAGGATAATAGCTATAAAAATGGATACTTTCTGTTCTTCAATACTTAAGAACTATGATTTTATTAAGGGTACTGCATTCACCAAAGCAGATCACTATGCCTCTACTTCAATAAGAACCTTAGCTAAGACAGTTAGGCAGTAAAGTAGATAGAGCACTGAACTCAGAATCAAGAAGACTGCCAATTTACTATGTGTGCCTCTGAACAAAACATTCAATCTCTCCAGGCAACCATTTCCTCATCTGAAAGTTTAGACTTGATGGCTTCTAAGGT
This sequence comes from Macrotis lagotis, assembly GCF_037893015.1. NCBI lineage: Eukaryota > Metazoa > Chordata > Mammalia > Peramelemorphia > Peramelidae > Macrotis > Macrotis lagotis. The sequence goes on along the minus strand of NC_133658.1, from coordinate 688,448,205 downwards.
TCCTTCAAATTTTATAATTCTGAGATTTTTACTGGGGAGGGCAAAAGTAGAGAAAATGACATGATTCTGAGGCAAACTTCATGACATAGTTCTCCAAATATGGATAAAATTTATTACTGGACAGATCTTGCCTGCAAAGCCTTTGACAACCCAGGACCCAAATCCACTGTGATGGATTTGAAGAACTTTGGCAGTGACTAGAATATGTATGCACACAATAAAAATCAAACAACAAATAGCGACAAATGAATTTCTGATTCCTACTCTAGGTAAAATATATTACTAAAATATTTTAATTATCACATATTATAAAATAACTAATCTATTATTTAAAAGCTCAAGGCAGAGATAGGATAATGAAGGCTGAAAAAAATAACATGTATAGTTTAATTAGATCTTAGACAACAATTCCAATAAAATTAAGGAAACATGTTTTAGCATGGTGAATGCAAATATTTTAAAGAGTCATCATGGTCCTATTCTAATTTAGATGTGAACCCAGAATGTCTTTAGATTTTCCCATAAACAAATAGAGTGTCACAAATGATCTAACACATCACTTAACTTTCTGGAAGTCAAATGTCTTGAATTCTAATTTCTCATGTATACTATTTGTTTCATGAACCTAAACAAGTCCCTAATTTCAATCCAATTCATCAATAAATTTAGAGGCATTTATTAAATACAAGACAATTTTCTAGGAACAGGGGATAAAAAGACAAAAAAAACCAGGCTCTGCTTTTGAAATTTTTTTCCTATAATTACAAACAAGTAAATAGAGGATCAGAAGAGGTTCAGGATAGGAGTTGGTATCTGACGAGCACTGAAGAAAGCAAAGGATTTTCAAAGGCTGCTAGGTGGTGTAGAGGATAGAGCACTGACCCTAGTCAGGGGGAGCTGAATTCAAATCCTACCTCATTTACAGAGCTCTGAGACTTTAGGCAAATCAGTTAACCTGACTACGTAGGGGGGAAAAGAAACAAAGAAAGCTAAAGATTATAAGGGGCAAACAGCAACATGGGGGTGATGATCGACCTTGACGGACTTGCTCATTCCATCAGTGTAACAATCAGGGACAATTTTGGGCCTCTCTGCAATGGAGAATACCATCTGTGTCCAGAGAAAGAATTGTGGAGTTTGAACAAAGACCAAGGACTATTACCTTTAATTTAGAAAAAAAAATTATGTTATCTTATTATATAATTTTGCTATCTTATATACTTTATCTTTCTTCCTTAAGAATATGATTTCTCTCTCATCACATTCAACTTAGATCAATGTATACCACAGAAACAATGTAAAGACTAACAGACTACCTTCTGTAGGGGGGGTGGGGGAAGGAAGTAAAATTAGGGGAAAAATTGAAAAACTCAACAAAATCTGTCTAAAAATAAAGGATTGTAAGGGGCAGAGACAAGAAGGGAAGATATTCTAGGCATGGGGTGGGGGTTATAAAGCAAAGAGTCAATGCAAACAGTTAAAAGACACTATTTTTATTTTATAAATCAAATAGCCATCTATAAGGCATGAGGTAACCTACGTGAAAATCTTTTTACCTCTAATATTTTAGGATGGTATCAATTTTCAAAAGAAAAAGTCATAAATAAATGTGTGTGTGTGTGTGTGTGTGTGTGTGTACTTCATAACAGATATGTACAGAGACAATCTATGTTCTCTTCTCTAAGGCTCAGTCATAAACCTGGAAAAATTTAAATACTAATCTATCAAATTAGAAACTCAAAGGATAATGTATCATAAGTTGCAATGCAAATATCTTTATTTTTTCAGATGAGCACATGTTAGCTAATTAACATATATAGAATACTCTTCAAGCTTCTTCCTGAGAGCTGTTTGAACTCTAATATTCCATGTAGTGAAAACAGCCCTGCATTCAGAGTTGTACAGCCAGGGTTCAAATTCCAACCATGATACTTATTACATCTGTAAACTTGTACTAATCTTTAAATCTGCTTAGAGGCTTCTGTTTCACACTGATAAAGGGAGATGGTGGTCTCACTTGCTCACAAAACCGTGCAGTTCTACATATATATATATTTCTATTGTTCTCTTTCTATAGAACCAATACCTGGAGCATAAAATAGGTAGAAACAGATGGACAACCACAACGAATCAGAACAGACAACCCCATCTTCATTCCAGTTTCTCCTCCCCAAAAAGCACATAGATGTCTTTTTTGTCAAAGAATCACCTTCCAAATTCATATAACATTTTATTATAAACACTGAAGATTTCTAGCACTGCTTATATGTTATACCTGTCAAGATCTGATGACTGTATGTTATGTATTCATCTGAACAGAACCACTACACTTAGTTACAGGCTATCATCAACCAATTCATTCTCTTGCTAAAATCAAGTCATCCAATTACTCCTTGACTAATCAAGGCTGTTTTGGCTTTTTCTTTTTTCAAAAGGTACTCAACAGCATAAACAGTTCACTTACAAGAAAAGGAAAGGGGCTAATCAGCAGAATTATTGTTTTGCTGCTACAATTTGCAGTATTTAAATTTAGTTGCTGATTGGACTGAAAGTTTTATGATATAGCATATGAAACTAGTTTAATACAAATGTGGAGCTGTGTAAGCTGTATTGTCTTGCTCTAGCTACTGTGGCCACCTTGCAGGGTAAAGGATACCTAAAATAACAAGTCTGAGTGTATTTTTCCTATACATTCCCATACAGATAAAAAAATGCAAAAGCTTCTATATTGAATTATTTGAAAATTATAACATATAATCACATAATTTCTTTTGGTCTTCCACTTGCAATAATCATTTTTAAAATAATAATAAATAAATAAATAAGAGGTAGTGTGCCACATATAACAAGTGTAATCTAGTGGCTGATAATTCATGTGATTTCATCCATTATATGATTAATTACCATCACCGTGTGTGTGTGTGTGTGTGTGTGTGTGTGTGTGTGTGTATATATATATATATATATATATATATATATATATAATGAGCCATATCACAAAGTGAAATGCAGTAGGAGGAAACTGTATTTTTCTTGTTATTTATGATAGCAAACAGAATAATGAGCTTTAAATGAATCTTATACTTGCTCAATTTACTAGCATCATATTTCACTAAAAAAAGATTCTTTTACTCTGAAACAGACCTAGAAATCCTTACAAGTCTCAATATTAAGACTTTTTTATTCTAAGATAAAAATTTGCTAAAAAATGATGTTGTAATAAATGAATTTTCTATTTTTGATGCATCTCCATTTCTTGTTAATATATCTTCATGAAATGACATGAATTAAAAGAAAAAAATTCACAAAATTTTAATAGTCATGTATATAAATATATAAATAACAGAAGCAAATATAAATATATATGCAGTATGATATTCTGGATTGATCTAATCATAAAGAAATATCACAAACAACTCCATTACATATGGACATATTAATAGTCCATAAGAGCTGAAGATACTTATTTCTAAAAATTAATAAGGAAAAAATGAATATTACTACAATTGAAACCAACTAAGCTTAACTTTGAAAATCACAGTATTTGTTTAATAAAAATCTATAAATATGGATAATATATGCTGATCTTCAGGTAGGTAAATAAACTGAAAATCAAAATACATTAAGTACCAAAAAAAACCTAATATTCTTTAAGGATGAATATTTCTCAGTTAAAGTAGGCACACCTGCCAATGTCTTAAACATAAGTAAAATCAAGTACAAAAGTGATAAATCAAATGCCATGGTAGACTTGACTTCTGGAGACAGCATTTTTAGCCGTCTTTTGTGGCTTTGTTTGGCGCCACAGTCCTTTAAGTTTTGTCTTCATAAAGCCCTAACTAGTTGTAATCATTTGCAGCCTAATTGTGGACATTTATCTGCTTTTCTTATGCATAGAACATAGCTATTAAAGCTGAATGGTGATGGTGTGAAGTATAGGTTAAATTGGGTGAAATTAAAGCAAATTACTCTGGGATGTGGAAATCTGAAAATAGAAACCACCAATGATTTGCAACCCTCTTGATGATCAGCTTCACAGAACCCTAAACGACAAGAAAACTTACATATTTTAAAGTTAACTAGATTTTTTTAAATAATATGTATAAATGTATTTTTAACTACCTGCACCTCTAAGTAGCAGTATAAAGATTTTGTGTTACTTTGCTAGAGTGATAAAAGATTTTTGCTTTCTGTTACAGTTTAGTTTATTTTCTAAAATTAGTTTCCATTTAATATATTTAAAATCAGAATTTAAGTATTTTGAACAGTGTTCATACACATCTGAACAGTAAAAGAAAATGAAATAAACATTAACTCTAAAAGAGCAGTAAATGGTAGGTAACCCAATGTGATAGTATTTATAATTTCAAAAACACCAATTTTAATACTACAAAATTGACAGGAAAAACGGAATATTTCTGTGAAATAATCAAATTTTGTAAAGGGGGGACCCCCAAATAAGGAAATTTCCAGTGGAAATACTTGAATTGTGGAACCAACTAATAACTGATAAGTCTAAGCCAAAAAATAATAATAATTCCCAGGCTTATGCAAATGAAAATACACATAGTAATATCTTTTACAATATATGGAGAAAAGGATAAACATTGCAGAAAAATGCAAAAAAATGCATACAATATAAAGCTATGAAAACCTAAATGGAATTCATTCTCACTTATTTTTATTGCTAAATCTCCAAATTTTGAATCAGAGAAAAAGGTGATCTAATAATTTCTTTTAAATCTAGACTTATTTATTAACCCCAGGCACCTCACAAAGTAGCATAAAATATTTACTTGTTCACAAATGAGCTGGCCATCTACTTTTCTAATAGCAATATGTAACAATGAAATCATCATTTCTTCATTTATTTCCTTAGCAAATATATCTACTGAGCATCTACAAAGTGCAAAGTACTATAGGGGATACATATTCATATACATATACACATACATACAAAAATACAATCCATAATTCCTAAAAAAAGAAAGATGGATATAAAATCAAAGGAAGAGAATTTAATGAATGGCTCTGCTGCTTACAACTGATGTTCACTCAGGCAAGTTATTTAATCACTGTAGGTTTCAGTTGCCTCATCTGTGAAATGAGTAATTTGGACAAGACACTTTGAGGAACACTTCTCAACCTAAATCTTAAAACTTTTTTGGATTCTACTTTAATCTTTGAAGACCTAGGATGGACATGAAGTGGACATTCACAGAGCCCAATCTATATCACTAATTAGAGCTTTGATTTCCCCCATTTCCAGTCTGGGACAGCTCACCCCTCTTTGGACAGTTTGATGGCTATTTGCCCCAGAGGACTCAACATATTGGTGCTAGATCCAGCTGAGAACACTGCAACTTCGAAACTCGCAAGCTCAATTGATTCATCAAGTTCAATCTCTCATCAGCAATGAATACAGGTATATGCCACTATAGCTAGCTAAATCCTACAGTTCCATAAACCCCTTGATAAATTTAATTCAATAAAAAGTTTCTGACTTCAGAATAAGCTGAGAAAGAGAACCCTCAAAACTAGAGGATCAAGGGAACAAGGGAGTGATGTGGTCAGACATGTGTTTTAGAAAGATTATTTTGGCACCTCAGCGGAGGCAACAGAAGAAAATGCTAATATTATAATTGGAAGAAAGATACTAATCAAGATATCTTTAAGTAATACAGGTAAAAAGTGATGAAGGTCAGAATTACACTGGCATCCATGTCAGTGGAGAGAATGGGAAAGATGTAAGAGAGTTTGTATAGACCAATTAGCTAATAAAAAGATATCAACAATGGCAGGGAGGGAGAGGATGGGGGGAGGTGGAAGGGGAAGGAAAAATTAAGGATGGCCCATGGTTGTTGCCAAGCAACATGTATGGAAAGACAGTGGCACTTTAACAGGGAGGTCTGAAGGTTGGGTAAGGAAAAATAATGAATTTCATTTTAGACATGTTGAATTTAAAAAGTACCCAGGGGACCATCCATGTAGAGATTCCCAGAAGTCAGTTAATAAGTCTTTATTAAGCACTTACTATGTGCTAGACATAATGAAAATTGTTAGAGATCCAAGGAGTTTACATTCTAATAGGGGAGACAACATGTATATCACTAGGTACCTACAAGATATATTCTGAGTAGGAAAAAAAGGTAAATCTGAGAAGAGAAAGCACTAGCAATTGGGGTTGGGGGATGGGGGACCAGAAAAGGCCTCCTGCAGAAAATGACATTTGAGCTGAATCTTGAAGGAAGCCAAGAAAATCAAGAGGCAGAGATAAGGAAGAAGTGCATTCCAGGTTGAGAGGCCAACCAGTTAAAAGGCACCAGAATCAGGCAATGGAGGACAGCCAAATGCTGAGAACAGCAAGTAGCCCAGTGGTGGCTGAATTGTTGAGGTAAGTGAAAGGCAGTAAGGTAAAAGAAGAGGAAGAGGTCAGGTTATGAAGAGTTTTAAATGCCAAACAGCAGGCTTTAGATTTGATTCTGTGATTCTGGAGGTTACCAGGGGGATACTGGAACTCAATAAGCTGGAAGATGACATGATCAGACCTATATTTTTGAAAAGTCACCTTGGCAGCTAAGTGGAGGACGGATTGGCAGGAGAGATACTTGAAGCAGTGACATCAGTTAGAAGGCTATTTTAAAACAACCCAGGAAAGAGATGATATGGTCCTTGTAAGGGTTGTGGCCTGTGAATATAGCTGGAGATACCTTAAGCGATTAGGGTTGGATAGATATGGGAGTCAGCTGTGCAGAAATAATTGAACCCATGGGAGCTAATGAAATCTCGAAGATATAAAACAGGGATTCTTAGCCTTTTTTTAATATCAAGCATACCTTTGGCAGTCTGTTGAAACCTATAAAAATTCTGATGATATTCTTACATAATTAAAGGAAATGCTAAATTTCAGTTAAAGGTCATTCAAATAAACAAGAATTTAGGTTAGAGACAATATTTAATTTTCTTTTCCCCATCAGAGGTTTTAAATTTATCCACTGACAACATTTGAGAGGGCCTTTAGACTCCAAGTTAAGAAGCCCTGATGTAGAGAGAATTGAGAAAGCCCAGGACAGAGCCAATGATAACACTCATTTAAAGCATGTTCCCTAATAGTGATATAGCACAGTATATGATGTGATGCATAAGCTTCAAAATTCAATTTAATATTAAATGTCTTAATCACATTGCACTCAGCAAGCATAGACTATTCTATGCTGAACACAGAGGAGCAAGAACATTCTAGAAAAGTCAGGGAAAACAAAGCATCATGAACAAGAAGGGTCTTCATGTACTCCTACATGTAGGGAAGTATTGGGAAATAAAAGTAGCTCACACACACACACATAAATGTTTTAAGAATATAATTGGGTTCTCAAAACAAGTTATTTTAAGGCTCAAATAACAATGTATTTTTAAAACTTTATTGTAATAAATTCACCAACACTAAATAAATTTTTCATTGACATTCAGATATTAGGAGAGACAAATCACTAAAACACAACTCAAGTAAGAACTAATTCAATGAACAATCAGTTATAAAATGTGTGCCATGTACAAATAGCATTATGGTAGATATTAAAGACATAGATCATAAATCTGGAGCTAGAAAAGATCTCAGAAATTTAGTTTTACAAAAGAAATTGAGGGTTTAAGTGATTTAACCCAGTAGCAAGCAACTAAGTTGGAATTTGAAAATAATCCTTAGATTTCAAGTCCAACATTGTTTCCACTGCAATAATACTACCCCTTTAAAATTAAGCTTCTTAGGATGGTAAAGTATATGATATCACTGACTTGTTAATTCCTTTAAAATAGTTGCTTCACCATCCTTAAAAGCCCAAGCTTTAACCAAATATTTGAAATAAAATTAAAGAGACTATTAGGTTTCCCCAATTTATTTTCTCTTTCTTTTTCTCTCCTTCTATGTTCCAATCTGTTTCAGTATTTCTTCCTCTTCTTATTCTACCTGAATCTCTTTCCTTGGCGAAATCCATCACAATTGCCCTTAACTGACCATCATCAGGAATTTAAATTACACTTTAAAATAAATTTCAGGGGCAGTTAGATGGCACAGTGGATAGAGCACCAGTCCTGGAGTCAGGAGTACTTGAGTTCAAATCCAGCCTCAGACACTTAATAATTAATTACCTAGCTGTGTGGCCTTGGGCAAGCCACTTAACCCTGTTAGCCTTGCAAAAACCTTAAAAAAAATTCAATTATTTAATCGAATTAAAATTAAATTAAATATTCAATTGAATTAAAATTAAATTAAATATTCAATTATTTAAACTTTATTTCTTATTCTTGGACTAAAAACCAGAAACTGGGTTAACATTTTCCAAATGAAATAAATAGCAATGTCTCCATTTTCATAAAATTTGTAACCCAGTTGAAGAGGAAACAGGAGTTAAGATACAGTAGGGGCAAAGTGCTATAGATGACAAAGCATTTTGAAGCCAAGGATCTGTGCTTAAATTCTACTTGTGACCCTTTAATACCCGTGTGGCAATGAAAAAGACACTTTTACCTGCCTGGACTCAAGTTTCATTTATAAAATAAGGGTTTTAATTTAATCATGGGGTGGATCAAGGTTCAGGCCTGGTCACTGACATGAGAGTTGCAATAGATTTTACATTTTTAAATAATATCTGACTGGAACACAACATTTTCATTTGTTTACATACTTTTAAATGGATGCTTTAGCCTGGCAAAGCTGAGGAGTTGTAACAGAGACCACATAATACAACTAGAGACAATGACTCAAGCAACAGTTAAAATTCAATAGTAATATGAACTTACTACAGCCATTTTTTTTAAATTACAGTGTATACCTATTTTGCCAAAACAAGAAAAAAGGGGGAGGTGGAAGATTAATGATTTTTTTTTTAAATCTAGGCCAAGATTGACATTTTTCTGAACAAGAACCACCCTCAACCACTATTATCTAACACTGAATGGTCTGAAATTAGCATTTGCTATAAATTTCATACTGATTCTTTATGAATTCAATGTAAAATTACAAAGCAAAATAAAACTTACAGGAGAAATACACTAGGTAATGTAAATTTGAAGAAAATTAACATTTGAATCTCAAGTAACTTCAAGTTTTATCTACATATAAAAATGTATATGTATATCCTGTGTTATCAAAATCTAAACCAAAATGTATGGTTTCCATTCTTACAAATTGCAAAATTGCAGCAGATATATTTCCTGAGCTCAAACTACAGTTCTGGCAATGTCTTTTGGACCTCAATGGAAGTGTAAAAATTACCAAATTGGGGGCAGCTAGGTGGTGCAGTGGATAGAACACCAGCCCTGGAGTCAGGAGTACCCGAGTTCCAATCCAGCCTCAGACACTTAATAATTACCTAGCTGTGTGGCATTGGGAAAGCCACTTAACCCCATTTGCCTTGCCAAAAAAACCTAAAAAAAAAAAAATTCCAAATTTTAGTTAACTGTGCAATTTAGGAGTTTCTACCTATCCTTCAGTTAGAAATGATTAATATACAAGTTGATAGCATGCTAAAAAAAGCAAATATTAAGAGAACCTAATAGAATTCTATAAAAGTCAAAAAAAAAAGAATTCTATAAACGTCAAGAGATATATATGATAATAGGTTGAAATAAGCATTAGTAGTAGCTATGAACAAAGACATTTTTCAAAGATGCAATATGCAAAAATCTCCATGCAAATAAGCATAAACAGATACATATTTGCAATCGATTTTGAGGATTGCCAACACTAACTCTGATCCCAACTAAGTAAAATATTATATCTCCAAAAAAAATTCAATTCTTATCATTAGTAGATCTGTAGAACAAAAGAACTATTTTGAATTTCCTCAATAAAATTTTATGAAAATGGTATTACTTAACACCATGATAGTTGAGCTTTCACCCATTAGGCCTGCAGAGTATGAAATATATACCATCTGACCCTTTTGTTGACTTTGCTGAGCTCTGGTCTCAATGAACTCTGGAACTAGTCCAGTTCTAGAGCTATGATCCAAGGTAATATTATCTATCTGACATACAAGAAAATAAGTTCAGACATAAGATCCAGAACTTAAAGCATAAGCCATAAATCTAAAGATTATTCAGATAGGACTGGAAAATGGTAGACTGGAGAGGGGCCTGAAATGCTTTACTAGGGAGCCACAGAATGCTTTAAACAGAAGAATGACAAAAACAATGTAGAAGTATAAAGAATAAGTGGGGAATTGGGGGGAGAGGAGGCAATGGAGTCAGAGAAACTAGTTATAAGTATAATTCAAAAACTAGTTATGAGTATGATTCAAAGAGGCAATTTACCATAGTCTGAGATAATAATAGGTATGAAAGAGAATGATGGAAGAGGAACTGGAACAGAAGGTTCAAAGATAAGAGACACTTCAAAGTAGAAATCAGGATAGGAGATGTGGCAACTGATTATTGCAATCATTTCATATAAACTGTTGTTCTATATATAAGTACATGAGTACTTGCAACTTGAAAAGGTTGCTCTAAAATTTAACAGTGGAACTACTCAAGCATAGAAGAAAAATTGTTTTAAAACACTTCATATAAACAAAGCATGACTTACTATATTTACATAGTATGGAATTGCATAAAAACCAATTTTTCTGAAAATGTCATTTTAATTTTCATAACAGCTTTGTGTCCACTCACATAGCCACTACTCCTGTACAAACTCTCATCCCTTCCAAGGCTACTGCAATAAGTCTTCTAATGAGTTTCACTGCTTCCAGTCTCCTGTTCATACTTCAATTGTCTGCCAAAGGGACTTTGTCCCTTAAGTACAGGTCTCTAAATCAAAGCTATGGTTTTTCGAGCAGCAATATAAGGCTGTGAAAGTTGGAGTAAAAGGAAAGTTGAATACTACAGAATAAACACTTTTGAACTGTAGTGGGGGAGTTTTTAAGAGTGCCTTGGACAAAAAGGAGGTTGAAGTAGTCAATACTTAAAAGAAATTGATTCAGGTTATTCAATGGAAGATTAAATATTGAAGATTTAATACTCTGGTCACATAATGAAAAGACAAAATTCAAAAGACCTTGATGTTGGAAAAGACGAAAAGGCCAAAAGCGAAAGGGATGATAGATGATGAGATGGATAGATAGCATCATGTAAACAATTAATATGAACTTGAACAGACTTCAAATTACAGTGGAAAATAGAAGGACTGTCCATTCTGTCTATGGTCCATGAAGATATGAAGAGTGGAGTATGAATGAAAGACTGACAAAATAGGTTTCTATTTCTCTTGTCTCTGTCACACAGACTCTCTCTCTCTCTCTCTCTCTCTCTCTCTCTCTCTCTCTCTCTCTCTCTCTCCTCAAAAAATTCCAATATTACTAATTAAATCAAATAGAAAATCATGTTCTGCATTTATGGTCCTTTGCAATCTGACTCCTTTTCAATTTTCTTATATTTTGCAAATCCAAAGATCTACTTGCTGTTCTTGCATATGGATCACTCCATGCTGGAATGTACTCACCTAGTTCACCGTCTTTCTTTAAGATTCAGATAAAATCCCACTTTCTGAAAGAGGCCTTTTCTGGTCTTCCATCCTCATTTCCCTATATTCCCCAGTCTCTTTCTTCTGGCATTACCTTTCATGTATCTTGCATGGCAGAGTTAATCTATATTATCTCCACATTAAAAGTATGAAAACTCCTTGAGAAAAAGGACCATATTTTTGATTTTCTTTGTATCCTTAGCATTCAACAGAGTGTGCCTGGCACAGAGCAAATGTTTAATACTTACTGATTGGCATTTAAAAAATTTGGGGATTTACAGAATTTTCTTTCACTCATATTGATAAACTGATGAGTGATATACAGAACTTTGAAAACTCATATAGTGATTTACTTTAGATTTGGTGCTTACAAGTGCTCTATCAATATCCTTTTCATAAACATATTTATTATTATTATTTAATGAGGAAACATTTTATTACAAAATCAGTAATGAAATGTTATCAGAAATATATAATTTAAATTTTCATAATAATTTTAAGCTTTGAAAGTGCTATGAGATATAATCATGAAAGAAAATTATGGTGTTTTAGCCATCAAGAATCAAAGCAAAATATTTACTAAAGGATTGGAAGACTTCAAGTGAGAGGTGATGCATTTCAATCTATAAGTGGAACTGCAATTAAAGGAATTAAACAATAATACTGAAACCAATTTGGCTTTGTTCAGTTAAGCAGGAAGTAAATCATTTAATTCCCAAGGTCTCTTATCCAATCTTTTTTTTTGGGGGGGGGGGTTTACACATATCTACATGTGTACTTTTAATTAAGAAAGTCTAAGGAGTCTTCTTAATTAAAAGTTCTGTTATGAGTATGGTATTATTTTGGGGGGTCCATGACAAAGGGCTGCTCTTTCCCTTCCATTCTATCATTTGATAGATCTCAGGCTAACAATCCTAGACAGAAGAATCAAATATAAGACATATTTCATAGTAAAAATGTGTTATTAACAATACTATATATCTTTTAAGTAATTGTGGCTCTATAAAAACTCAACAATTATAATCACACATAATTCCACACATTTTACATATTACTCCATTTTTCTATAAAGTGGGATAAAACTTCAACTTCACTATCACTTTCTAGGAAACAAGTAAATTCAAGTAGCTTGCATGAATTTTTAAAGACATTTTAGTTCAGTTAATTCTTCATTGATCAAAATTTAGTATGCCTTCTATATTATTTCTATCAATCATGACAAAGTTTCTTTCTAAATTATTAAAACTCATCTGTACATTGTAGGGCAATTCTAAAATTGTTGGACAAATAATCATTATAATTGTGTTCAAATTCTGGCTCAATTTGTCCATGAGACTTATGGCAATTCAAATTATCTTTTACAATGTCTGCAAAATGAACACAATCAGGGGCAGGTAGATGGTGTAGTCTATAGAGCACTGGTCCTGGAATCAGGAGGATCTGAGTTCAAATCCAACCTCAGATATTAATAATTACCTAGCTGTGTGACCTTGGGCAAGTCACTAAATCCCATTGCTTTATAGTGTCATCCCCACCTACCCTGCAAAATGAACTCAATCACCACTGGTTCACAAATCAAATGAAATATTAAATATAAAATGCTTTGAAAACTATCTTTCTAATCTATCCCAGACCAAGGTCATGCATATATTAGATGCTTTTTCTGGTCAAAACAAACTTACAATGTAATTAGAATTTTATTAAAATATATTATCTGATAGATTATAAGTGAACTTCTAAGTCTCTTTAGTCAAGATTAAAATCTCAGTAACTGTAACAGCTGAAATTTATTGTAATGTATTTTATATACTGCAGTAAGCCTCACAGCAATTCAGGAATTTCTTAATTTCTTAAAATTGTAGTGTAGTAAAAAAAAAAAAAAAAAAGCACGGATCTAGGAGCCAGTAGGCCCACTGAAAAGAAACTGAATGAGAAGACTCCACAATTTTCCTAGTTCTAGCATTCTTTACTGGATATTTTGTTATATTTCTAAAATCAGTCACTTCACACCACACTAAGACATTTACCAACAAAGGAAATATACTTTTACACTAACTTCCTCCTTTCACTCCCAGCTAGAAGCTTGGGATGCAGATCCACCTAACAGTTTTGTTGAGTATAGACCTATATCAAGGTGAAATATGCATGATCCCAGAATTTATACCTTTATAAACAATGGACCCAAAAAATTGATTAAAGGCAAGTCCATCAATGCATTGACAAGAAAAAGATCCTGTGAAAGTTCTCCCTCACACCCAGACTTATCCCCACTATTCACAGAAATCACTGAGCTAAACTTGCAAAGTTCAGGAACTATAATAAGGAAGACAAATATTCACATCTGCCTATCCCATGAATTGTACATAAATGCTTACCTGTTTTCTATGACTGCTTTGACAACAATGTGTTTTACCATCTGCCAGCTTCCCTGGTTTTAACCTATTCTGCATAATTTTCAAATCATCCAATACAAAGAGGCAAACTTATTTTTTTGTCTGGATCTAATTTTTCACAAGCACAGTAATGTGCATAAGAAGAGGGGTCTTCTGAAGATCCAAACACAGACCAAACTTGATTCATGATAGAAATAAATGATTTAATTTTCCCATTGGATACTCTGAGTATGAAATCACAGTCTGTCACTATCATATATATTATGATGGGTAAAAAGGAAGGCAAGAGAATTTCTTAATAAGAAATTTTGAAAAACTGACCCCTTCAGATTCATACCCCAAAGAATGCTAATCCAAATGTGTACCAGGGACCTTAGAATGAATCATGGCAGCCAAAGAAGATTCTTCAGGGGAACTCTTACTATTAAACAACAAGCATTTATTTGGATTAGTATTCTGATCTCTAGTTAATATATTAAGCACTTGAAACATTACAGCTGTGGGGTCAGTACTCCACTAATATCATTTTGTTGAAGGTCCAGTCTAAATATTTTCATAAATATGCACAGTTTTATTTGCAATCATCTATCAATAATATTTAAAGAATATTGCTATAGAGTGAAATAAAATATCTTCTACATATATCTTAAGAGATAAGTTATTTACATCAATTTGAACTCATCGTACACAACTCTATCCTGTTAAAATATCCCCTGACAAAAATCTTTAGACTATGTTATGAGGAAAATATTTATAAAATTCACTTATCTTCTCTTATTAACATCATTTACATCAAACAGAAACATTAGTTGCTTAAGAATTCACTTTCAGTTTTCTTGTAGAACAATCATTTTCATAATATTTGTTATGTCAGAAAAATATGACCTCACATTAGAAACATGAAGTGTAAATGAAATCTTAAGACTCAACAACCCTATTTTGAAAAATTCTTTGGTAATAAAAATAAGTAGAGAAAAAAACCTGAAAAGATACAATCAACGCTAGGTTTTTTTCTCCCCCAATTTTTTCCATTAGACATCAGCAACTCTTTAAATAAACATGAACCAGATGCAATTTAGTCACTAACATACCAGCCTGGTTCTTTTAACTCTTTTTCTTCCCTAGCTCACCCCCCCCCAAAGGCTAGCTAAGATCAGTTTATATATAACTATAAAAGTCTTTAAATAGGATAAATTTTTATGATGTCCAATTAGGTGATTATAGTCCTATTTTTAAAATACTTCTTGTGAATAATGTAACATTTAATTTAACCACATTTTTAAATGCAGTCCTTCTTAAAGGTTCAATAAATTAATGCTAATAAAAGCTAACATTACACAGAGCTTTAGGGTTTGCAAAGCACTTTACATACATTATCTCATTTGATAACATTCAATAATATTTGTTAAACCTATTACAATGGTGACTAGGATAATATGAATGATAACATAGTTGGCACCATAAGGAATCAAAATGACTCCAGTAATCTTGGTTCTATAAATGACTTAACAGGTGGGGCAAAAAAAGTTCCATTCAAACATTAGGAGAACTATTCAGGTTCTCATGTAATTTCAAGACATAAAATGATAATGGGATAAAGTTCCATATTCAACGATTGTATTTCAAGACTTTTGAGGCTTTTAAGAAATTAATTTTAATAGGTACTTAACCTGAAAATTTTTAAGAAAACAAGTAGTAGTAGCAGCTTCTTCACAAATGAATTCTAAAATCTTATTTGAATTTAATTTCAAAATTCAGTCATGGGAAAATCTGAATAACACATAGAGATTTTAAAAATTGAAACATTTAAGGCTACTAATTTAAAATTTAAAAAAATCTTTGAGACAAAAGGCAGGCAACATAATGTGATGAAATGGGCTAATTTGTAGTGAAAGGAAGTGAATTCAAATCTTGTTTCTGCTACCTTTTTCCTATATGACCTTGGGTAAATATTGAACCTATGTCTTCATCAGTAAAATGAAGAGGTGTACTTGACTGCTTCAAATGACATTCTAAGATCTTTGAAGATCCAGATCTCTTACCCAGTTGGTGATCTTGTCCAGTTCTAAAAAATGTATGAACCTAATGCTACTTTTAATACGCAAGTACCCTTATGGACATTTATAATACAATATAATTAATTAAAATACTTTTTACTTAATGATTGAATATTTATCCAAAGTGATAGCCTAAAAGTAGGATGTTGGGAAGCCTTAAAAGACTTCAGTCTAAATGGAGACTCTTTGTATACTACGCTTAGAAACTACAAGGAAATGAAAATATTTGAATTCATCATGATAAAGTCTTCAACTTACACAAATACTAATTCCATCCTATCCTTTTTCCAATTTCTACCACCTTAATCTTTCACATCACACATCTCAGTAAAAAATAAAAAATAAAAACAAAGTATGTTTTTGCAACCATAACTTCTTTACATTGGAAACATTTGTCCCTATTTACTTTCGATGTCAAACCCATCAGTGCAAAATTTTGTTTTCAAAAGACTTTCTCAATGAAGCAGTTCATTTCTCTGTTATTTAGTCTGCTATATTTTTTTACAAGCATCAGACTGAGCAAACTATGATTGAGAGAAGCCATCTTATGCACATTGCTGTTGTCCCACATCATTCAGAACAAACCTTTTTAGATCGTTAACTACCACAGGAGTGCTGATTACACAGGCACCAGCAATTTCCTAACCAATGACCACCTGAACAATGATGTGTTCAGCTTCTCAGACCCTGAAGCCTTTCAAAGGTGAATCATTTCACAGTTTGGAACTAGATCTCCATAGCAACTTCCCTTTGAGGGTTTTAGAATCACCATCCAGTAATTCTATGATCATCAAGCTCAACCATTCCCAATGGTTCTTTTCACAGCAGATGGAAAAGGAAGCCTTGAAATTTTACAGTCTATTTCAAGCAATTCATCTGGCAGCCTATTAGAATTCAAAATATTTCGACCTTCAATCACAAAGCATGTTATCTGAAGCTGTGGTGATCTCAAGTCAAGACAAGCAGACGTTTTAGTCTAATCATCCATGATGAGAAGAGACTGACAAAAACTCTTAATTCAACCACCATCAAAATGCTTATTTTAACTGCATGAAAGTCTTTCAACAGGCAATGAAAACACACCATGTTCCATTTTATCACAACCTTCTGTTCAAGGAAAATATGAATTCTGAATATTGACATAGATCTTTGCACTTCCAAGCTGCTTTGTACAAATATCTGCTTCTTAAAAATCAGTATAAATTCAGTTTTACAGTATCATCCTTTTCTGCAACAAAGGACAGAACCTATAAGCAAACTATAACAAACTTTGTGATAAATTAAAATTTTTAATATTATGTAAAATTGAAACTGTCAATAAGACTTTTCAGGCAGACCATTAGAAGTTCAATTAACAAAGCTCAAACAAATGTCACTACAGAATGAATTTTCTCTGAAGCTACGAAAAGAAAAAAATCAATTAATTCATAGGGCTGAAAATGATTAAGTTCTTTTAAAAAACATGACAGATTTATAAAATTTTACATTTTTTCCCATGTACTATTTTTCAACCTTTAAATATTTCATTCAAGCACTTAAAAAATTAAGATTAGCTTCAAGGGCAATGTTGACATTTCTGTTCTTTATGCTGTAGCTAACAACACTAATTTAAATTTCTATAAGCTACATTTTACATTGTGAAAAAAAGCTGAATAGTTTTTGTTTCAGAAATTATTTTTAGTGTTCCTTACAAATATCAGTCAAAAATATGAATTTCATTCACTCTGAAGCTGAATTAACCTATTTTCTCATTATAAAAATATAATTTTTAGGGAAAACACCAAACTAATTCTACTAACTTTAAGATTAAGTAAAAGAAAAACACCATAGAAAAGAAATAAACTAGTATAGTCAATAGAACATTATTTTAGTCAATTAAAAACAGGGCACCAAAATTTTTATATTCAAAATGTGAATGACAAATTTCATTTTTTAAGAAAGTTTGTGTAATGATTCCAATCCATATAAATGATTACATGTAAAACATGATTCTAATACATATAAAAATAGGTAGATGTTTATGTAAACTTTTCCTCAAAAGTTTCAACTTTTTATCCATAAAATATAATTCCCAACTATAATGCATAACACATTAGAGAGCTTTATATATACAAAATTTAAATATGCTTTATATTATGCAAATGGAGGTGTTCATTTTTGTTGCTAGAAAGAGGTATCCTTATAAAATCTGTAATTATAAATACATCAAGTTCAATTTGATAATCTTTACACCTGAGAGGATTAGTATATAATTTCCTAT
Source organism: Macrotis lagotis (assembly GCF_037893015.1). NCBI lineage: Eukaryota > Metazoa > Chordata > Mammalia > Peramelemorphia > Peramelidae > Macrotis > Macrotis lagotis. The sequence continues at coordinate 688,429,974 of NC_133658.1, read as the reverse complement.
TGTAATCTCACACTTCCTCCACTCTCTATGGATAATAAAGAACACAAAAGGGATTTTTTTTCATTGTCAACACTTCTTGTTAATATTACTACCATAGTATAACAAATTTCTGAAAAGAAAAATAGGCTTAATAGGGCAAAAGTAATATAATATAGAAATCATTTGGTTTATGATCAAGAAAATCAATCAATTTATCAATGAAAAAATTTTAAAACTATTACAGTTTCTCCATATATGCCATTTAACTTTAATTTTCAGAATATTCACTTCTCATAAGAAGAAATGTTAACAGAACAAGGGGGGGTAGGGTATAGAGGAATATTTTTCTAATACAGAAAGCTACCTTGAAGTATTTTGTAAATCAATTAGTATACAGTCAGAGATATAACAGGATGATCTAAAAGTCTTAATGCAATTTTAAGCTTCAGTAGCATAAAACTGTCTATGATTGAGGACATCCTGTATAACTTATTTTAAATCAGAATAGAAAAATGTCTAAACATTACTAAAAATCTTAGTCCATTCAAGTTCAAATACAAATACAGAAAATTTAAAAATTATGCAGCAACTGAACATTAAGTAGTTTTACTCCCCATCTGATGGCAAAACAGAAAATCATTTATATCAAAGAAAAAAAGACAAAGAAAAATTTCATAGGTAATGGAAGCATTCTCTGCTATAGAGAGCCGAATTTGGCTATTATGAACAAATATTAAAGCTATCAGTTGTCTCCAAGGTCAGATTAGTTATTTAATGAAAAACAAATGGTTTAAATTGAGATTTCATAATTCAGAGAAAGGATGAAAGAGTATTATTTTACTTAAGACTCACTCCTAATCATTCAAATTTTATAGTTCTGTGTATTAAACATCATTCTTTTGGAACTCATAGCTTGATTTCAAAAAAAAAGTCACTAATCTTATTTTTATTGAATAGCTTGTTGTGGTGGTGGTGGGTTGTTTTAGGGTGTAGGGTAGAAATGGAATGGATTGTCAAGTCAACATTTAATAGAGCAAGTTCAGATTGAACTGATAATATGCAAAAATGAGGAATAAATAAAAATTGTTAAATTATTAAAGTTTAAGTAATGACTTGGAAGTTTTCACAATACATAAATACATTCAATGTATGCTAACTTGTTGTAATGGGAAAAAAAAACCTGAATGATCCTAGGATTCTAAGACTTGGGTTCAAATCAGAACAGTGCCACTTCCTGGCTGTGTGAAAGTAAGCCATTCTGGGGCTTTGTTTCATCTATTAACATGATTAGATGATCTCGAAAATCCTGTATAGTTAAAACAATTTGATTTTCTTGCTATTTATTACTTGACATCTGCAACAAAGGATCTTTTATTGTTTTAAAAAAACTTTTCTTTTACTACGTTCTAATGAATATTCTTAGAACAAAGGTAAATTTATCTCTTATTAAATTCTGACACCTCTGAGGGATTCATAAAAAATAAGTTCGTTTCATGCTTATAGACCACATGTAACTATGATGGACAAAATTGAGAAATAAACACATGCAAAATTATATATGTAAATTGGAACTGGACACCAGGTATAGGAATTGTAAACTTTAATTTCCCAAGACAACTTAGTAATAAACTGTCTAAAAAGTACATTCATTTTAAACTTCCTTTTTGATCTCTTCGCCCACATTTATAGAACCTGTTCCCTAAGAGTAAGCTAATACATAACTACTGTTTTACAGTCTAGCAAGTAACCTTAAGTTTATTTCATAACATATAATCAAGCAACATACAGTAATTGAAGCACACTGAAAACAGCAGTTACTAGCTAATTAACATTAGTGGAAACACTTCTCTCAATGAATCAAAAAGACAAAGATTCCATCATAAAATATAGTTTGGTAAAAATGTCACTTTTTAGCTATACAAATACAAAAACCCCAAAGATTTGAAAATAATGTAAATACCAAAGAATTTATGATCTATATCTATCAAATCTTATTATTAATTTACTAATCGCTACATCTGTCTCTTCCTTGAACAATGATAATAGTGTGTAAATATACTAGACTGTTCATCTCCAAAACCAGAACTAGAAATTTGGGCAAATGATCACATCAGACATTTTTTTCCTGTGGCGGTACTCTATTTCATCAATAGCAGCTACAGTGCTGTTATCAGAACACTTGACCTCTGACTAGGGCAGCATACAGAAGAAAAGCAGCTTCAGCAATTGTGCTGTTTCACCCCTCAAACAGCAGGGAGCAGTAAGATGGCCAGCACCTTTTCTGAACAAAGACAATGCAATACACTTCAATAAAATACTAAGCCTTCAAGTTCCTTCAGACACAAAACTGCTACAAGTTATTTCTCTATCAAGCTGCCATATGAGAATTTGAAAGAATCCTAATAAATAATGAATTCCCATAGACAAAGAATTTTCTTGTGGGGGAAAAGAAACCTGAAATATGTAGGTAAGAGGATAATAAAATTACATAGCTTTGAAAAGGGATGAATGACTGGTTCTAAAGGGTAGTGATTAATGGTTCCTTGAAAGGCATCTCCAGTGGAGTGACCCAGGCATCTGAGCTTGTGGTTAACATTTTTGTCAATGACTTGGATAAAGGCATAGGTGGCCTACATATCAAATTTAAAGAAGGCACAAAGCTGGAAGGGATACCTAACACACTGGATGACAGAATTAGACAAAGTTCAATAAGATCCTAATAGGGCAGAACATTGGGCCAAATCAAATATGAATTTAAAGAGAAATCAGTGGAAGTCTTGCTTTTTTAAAAAAACAACTTCACAAGAACCAAATGGGAAAGATGGAGATAGAAAACAGTTCACCTAAAAAAAGTTCTCTGGATTTTAGTGAACTACAAGTTCACTCAATAAAGAGCATAATATGGCAGCAAGAAAGCAATTATAACCTTGAGACATGGTGATGATTATTAGGCAGGTGGCATATTATCTTCTACTTTGGTCAGACAGATGCAATACTATTTTTAGTTCTAGTTTTAGTAAGAACACAGATAAACTGGAAAGGCTCTAAAGTAGAAAACAAGAATGGTGAAGGGGGGGTGGCTAGGTAGTGCAGTGGATAGAGCACCAACCCTGGAGTCAGGAGTACCTGAATTCTAATCCAGCCTCAGACACTTAATAATAATTACTTAGCTGTGTGACCTTGGGCAAGTCACTTAACCCCACTGCCTTGCCAAAAAACAAAATAAGAATGGTGAAAGGTCTTGTGAGAATTGCACTAAATGAGAATCAGTGGAAGGAACTGGAGAAGTTTTGCCTGGAGAAGAGTGGACAAATTTCAAGTAAAAAACTAGGTCAAAGAATAATGAATCCCAAGAAATAGTTGCAAATATGAACACCCAATACACATTTCTGCTGAGCTATAACCCATTATTTTATTTTACATATTTCACAACTTTATAAAGTTTTCATTCAAATACATGTGATCACTGTATAGGGATTTATTATTTGCATTAATTGGGATATGATTGTATTTGACAGGCTTTAAAGCAGAAGAAATAGGCTTGGTCCTCTAGGCCCGGGGTGGCAGGGGTGGGGGGTAGAGAACAATGAATAAAGTTGTAAAGAGGTTAGCCTTGCAATAAGGGAAAAAACTTCCTAACATCCAAAATATCCAAAAGAAGAATACATTGTCTAAGGAGGTTTCCCTTGATTGAAGGTGTTCAAATAAAGCCTGGATAATCATTTATCTAACAGTTATGTCACAGCAGGGTATAGGATATACTAGATGAAATACTGAGTTTCCTTTCTTGATATTCTGTGGTCTGCAATTCACCATTTATTCACCAAGGGCAATGACAGAAAGATGGCAAGCTGAGCTAAGATCCAGGAAGAGGTGGTTCTAAATCCCACTTCTGATACATCCTCTGATTAAATGATTTAAATTCTCAGTGCCTTAGCAAACTCTAAAATTCTAAGATGCAAAGAAAGTGCTGATCTGAATTGGAAAAAGGAATTTCCTCACCAGGAAATGTCTACATCAGTGGCATCACTACTTCAGTTGAGATAACCTGACTCTAGGAACTGATATGTATGCCACAAATAGACTGATAATAAGCTCAAACACTATTGCTGGGATGATGTCTAAAATCTTGCTATTATAGCAAAAATTTCCAGGGATTATGCTTCTTTGGAACAGCTGTCAAGAAGAGATTATATAGTTACTGTTGACATAAATAATGGTATCAGATATCATAGCCTGGCATTCAAGGCTATCTATGATCTCTCTACCTTCTTAACTCTGTGCCATGGATATTCCATGCATAAAATGGTCTCGCCTTCCCCCATCCCTTCTGCAGAAATTCTTTATTGTTGTTCAGTCACCTTTCAGTTCTGTGTGACTCCATTTAGAGAAGTTTTCTTGGCAGAGATACTAAAATGGTCTGCCATTTCCTTCTCCAGCTCATTTTACAAATGAGGAATAAGGCGAACTGGGGTTAAGTGACTTGCCCAGGATCACACAATGTCTGAGGCCAGATTTGAACTCAAGAAAATGACTTCAGGCCCAACAGTCTCTCCACTGCACCACCATATTGCCTTGAATAAATCCTATTAATTTTTTAATTTAATTTAAATTTTACCTCTTCTTGAATTCATCTAACATTAATAATAGGAGCAGTAACAAAAACTCTTATTTCTCAAGGATTTTAAGATGACAAAGCACAAGATCCTGAAAAGTAGGCTATTTTTATCCCAAGTTACAGATAAGAAAATTAAGGAGGAAAAATTAAATCCCCATGGTAACAAAAGTATTATCAAAGCAAAGACTGAACCAAGTACTCCAAGCCTAATGCTCTTTCCATAATTCATGCTATCTATTCTAATGTATTTTTAACTCATTAAGATCTTATTAAAGATAGAAATTTATCTCATTTCATCTAAAAGGTAATTCATCTGAAAGTCAAAGATACTGGAAGTAAAAAATATTTATATACTGGAAGCAACTATAAACAAAATTAAGGGAAAAAGTAAAAAATTAATCTAGTTACATATAGGAACAATAGGGGGATGAATTAATTAAAATCTCTGGGTGCTTATTACATTGCTGTCACCAGTAGAAGGGATGTACTACTATGATAGATTAAATCAAGATAGTAGAAAACAGGTAGTTCATTAATGACACAATGACCCAAAGGAACTCATCAGGAGAGAAGATATAGTTAATGTATTACCTTAACTGTAAATCCACAGTTGTTCCACTTCTTTGTTCAGATTCTCAAGAACTAGATATTAGAGCAGAGAGAAAGTACAAGAGGCTAGATAGCTAACTATTCAGGTACTTACTAACTTTCAGATTCTTTGGGGAATATTAGTTTAATTAGCTGATGAGTGTTCATTTAAAAGAAGATCCTGGGGATAATCTAAGATAATTTGAGCATAGCAGAGGTCATGGATTAATAAGTAACTGATAGTTGGTTATTTTATTGACTGTCCTTATAAACAACTGTGTTCTGGAAATAAATACTAAATATCCACTACAGTGTGTGGAAGTTGAGGTCTGTGTGGCACTCAGCGTGACTATACAGCAATCAACTTGGGGCAGAAACCTATACTGATAAACTGAAAAATGTCCAGAACAGAAGGAAATTTAACATACTTTGAGATCCTACCCTAGGGATAATGGGGGGTGGGGGGGACTAAAAACATCAAAGACTTCAAGAAGAAGAAAACTAGTTATCTAAGTTACAAAGACAAATCAAATGTTAAAAGTAGAAGGTAATATGGATCTATTAAATATGAAATCCATTAAATAAGTTCAGGCCCTCTACTGGGGGAAAGGAATACAAAAAAGGAAAACAATTCAAAACTTGAGACAGAAGACCTTGTGGAATTGGAGAATAGGGAATCACTATACACTGTTCCTGAAGAGCTTAAAAGAAAAATGGGAATTATGAAAGCAAAATTTTTGACCTTCACAGCAAAAATAATTAACAAAAGAGAAAATTTTGAATCTGCAATAGTGAGTCTCACCAAAGCACAAAAGAGAAAAAAATGGTTTGGGAATGCAAAAAGATTTTTAAAAAACCAGAAAAACAGGAAAAGGACATTATAGAAAAAAAAGAAGCAATATAACAATAGTAAAAGAAAATATGTTATCTATCTAAAAGATAGGATATATAGAGACAACCTAAGGATCATAGGCTTCACAGAAGAAAGTAAGTCAAAAAAACCCGAACATCATGATAAAAAATAATAACACAAGATAATTACCCAGGACACCAATTGAAAGAATACATGATTACCTCCATAAAAACAAAAACAAACAAACAAAAACCCAAGAATACAAACCCCAAGATATAGCATGGTAAAATTTGACAATTTTGAATCAGAAATAAGTTCATCAAGAAGCCAGGAGAAAGATGGTCAAATGCAAATAAAATTCTATTAATACAAGCCTATTCTACTCTCACCAGAAAACACAAAGAATGGAATGTGTTCCAAAATGCAGGGGGCTCAGAGAAAGATAAAATCCCCCACAAAACAGATAAAAATTGAAAGAATAATCAGAACCTATTATGGACAGTTATATGCAAACAGAACTGAGAACACAAATGAAATAGAATACCTTCAAAAATATAAAATACCCAAACTATCGGAAGCTCAGATCGTGATCTTAAGCCAATTTTAGAAAAGCAAATAGCACCTAGCTGTAAAGGAATTAAAAAAGGGGGGAAAAAAACCACCTGATCCAAATGGATTCACAAAAGAGACATCTAACAAACATATAAAGCACAATTACTAACCCTACTTCACAAATTGTCTTAAAATTGAGAAAACACTCTACCAAAATCTTTGAGACAAATATAGTCCTAATGCCTAAACTGAGGAAAGATAAAACACAAAAGGAAAACCATAGACCCATATCATTAATAGTCATTTAAATATTTTTTAAAAAATTTTATCACACTGACTAAAGCAATTCATCCAAGAAATCATTCAATATGACCAAATAGGCTTTATGACAGTGATGCAAGATTCAATAGTAATTAATTATAATTATAATATAATTATAATTATTAATATATAAATATAATTATAATAAATAATAATTAATTACATAAGAATGATAATACAATAATGGATATTTAAATAACAATAATAATGATTAATCATTTTAAAAACCAAAATATTCAAAACCTCATGATTATCTCAACAAATGGAGAAAAAACTTTCAGTAAATAATAGTTTTTATTTATGTTAAAATAAGCATAGGCATAGAAGAACCTATCTAAAAGAATAACCACAATATGTAAAAGAGATATACTAAATTATTTCTCAATAAATACTGATAGAGAGCATGCATTCCCATTTTCCCCACGATAATTTTACCTAGATCTGGAAATGCTAGCAATAGTAATGAGAGAAAAAAATTAAAGGTATGACAATGAATAAAAGAGGAAATAACTTATTTTCCTGAAGATATGATATACTTGGAAAAATGCTAGAAAATTGAAAAGAATTTATTGAGACAACAACTTTAGGAAAGTTGCAGACTACAAAGTAAATTCTCAAAAATAAACAAAATTTCTGTGTAGTATTAATTAACAAAATAAAAAAAAGACATTTATAAATTCAATTACAAAATTCTCTTTGAAATAAAGAACATCTTAAATAGCTAGAGGAATATTCAGTGCTCTTGACTGCTCTTTGCCAATAAAATAAAAACACTTTAGTTAATTTAAATTTTGAATGATATACTAACCAAATTAACAAGGTGATACTTTGTGGAACTTGATAAAATAATAACAATTCACTTGAGAAAACAAAACAAAATATAGGTTTAACAAATTGGTGAAAAGAAGTAGCAATGAAGAAGGAACCATAAAACTATAATAAAAAAGAGCAGTCATCAAAACCATGTGGAATTGGTTTAAAAAAAAGGTTAATCATAGGAACAGACTAGACAAGGGAGGATAAGGAACAGTGTATCTCAAAGCCCCAATGTTTGATAACAAGGAAAAAATTCATTTTGTGATTAAAAACTGACAGGCAAACTAGAAATCAATATAGCAAAATAAGGCTTAGATTTAGAATAACATTAAAGATCATACCTTTAAAAAAAAGTTGAAAGAGAAGCAAATAGTAACTTTTTACAACTATAGGTTAGATATATATTCTTAACTTAATAAGAATTGGTAGCTATTTTAAAAGAATAGATATGAAAACTGAAGTTTCAACACAGACAAAATCAATGCAACATGGATAAGAAGAAAAGTGGTTTAATGGGGAGGGAGGGAGGGAAACTTTGGATCAAATTTCTTTGATAATATTCAAAATATATAAAGAATTAAAAGAAAAATGGGTCAAGCAATGTGAACAAACAGCTCCCAGAAGAATTTATAAGTATACACAACCACTTAAATCACTAATTATAAGTGAGATACAAATCAAAACCTTGAGATTTCAACTCCTTGAAAAATAGACAAAGATGACCAAAAAATGGCAATAGTTATATGGGAGGAATCATTCAATGACAGGTATATTAATAATACAAAGAGTTATGAAATATTACAGTCATTTTGGAAAGCAATTTGAAATTATACAAATAAAGTAAAATGTTGATACCATTTGAAATAGAAATTCTATTACTATGGCTAAATACTAAAGAAGCCACTTAATAAGATGAAACGTTCCAAATGTTCTATATATTCCCAAATACTTATAGCAGAACTTTAACTGGAAACAAAGTAGATTTCCATAGATTAGAGAATGGCTAAAAGAATTGTGGTAAAGGAACATAACAGAATACTGCTGTACTGTAAAAAAGTGTATATGTTGAATACAAAGAAGCATAGAAAAATATCTATCAATCTATTCAGAGAAAACAGACAAGAAAACAATATTCATAGTAACTACAACAATGCAAAAGGAAATTAACAACCATATAACTAAAAAATTAAAAGTGAATGTAAGAATATTATAAAGATCAAGCATAATTCAAATGCAGAAATATGAGAAGATAAACTTTTTCAAGCTACTGATCAGATATGATTTTTTCCCTTTCTTTTGTCTTTAAAACTACTATTTGATATGAGGGATGGATCTGTGAAACACAGAAGGGGTAAGATACTGTGGGCAACTATGCATATATTAAAAAGACATGAAAAAAACTTATTTAAAAAATCATCAGTAATGCATTAAAAACAGATGCTGTCCAAAACTAATATTTCCTAAGAGAATATCCTCCCTTTCTGTGGAATATCCTCCCTTTCTCTCTGCCACAAAAATGCTAATGACATTTCCCTGTTGCCATTTAATTCAACATTCATAACCCTCTGCTTTACATCCCATAACACCCTTTTGTTTTCCTTAATTTTGATCTCTAGTTTCTCCACCCTCTATTCTTTCCTAGATTATCACCCTTGCCTTGTCTTTCTTCCTTTGCTATCTTGATCTCCTGGTGAACCAGTTCAACTTCACTTTCCTCGAGTCCCTTGTCCCAAATCCTACCACTGATCTTGCCCTGCCTAACTTCTTCAGCCTTCCACCATCTACTGCTTTCACTTAAATTCATGTGCTACTGACCCAAATTGCAGATAAAAGATGAAAACTATACTGACTGGCTCCAGTACAAATTAACATTATATGTTCTCACCTGAGCCTTCCATGTAGAAAGGCGATTTTTTTTGCCCCCATAGTTGATTCACTGATTCATCACAGTAGCTTTTTCAAACATTTTCATCTCTTCTTAAACCTTTCATGGCTCTCCCTCCCTAAACTGGCTCAGCTGAAAATCTTGTTTCATATTTCATGGGGGAAAAAAAAATAACCTAACTGATAAGAGCTCTCTGCAATCTATTTTCTCCAAATCTGATCACCAACAAGCTCTTAATTGCCAATTCTAATCCTAAAATGTCCACCAGACCAATTAATATTAACTAATATATTAATGTCTACTTTACATCATCCTTTAACATAAGAACAGCATCAGATATTTTATGAAATTGCTTTGCTAAAATCAAGGTAAACTATATCTGCAGGTTCTCGAAATAAGTAAATTTTCATAAAACTTGTTCTTGTTGAAGTCATGCAGACTCTCTATGATCATGGTGTCCTTTTCTAAAGGTACAATAACCATCTTTTGAAAATATAGTCTAAATTTGGAGCTGTCTACAATGCAGAATACCATCTGTATCCAGAGAAAGAACTGTGGCATTTGAACAAAGACCAAGGACTATTACCTTTAATTTAGGAAAAAAAAACTGATATTTTATTTTCTGATCTTGCTATTTCTTATATTTTAAGTTTCTTCTTTAAGGATATGATTTCTCTCTCATTACATTCAATTTGGATCAATGTATACCATGGAAACAATGTAAAGACTGGCAAATTGCCTTCTGTGTGGGGTGGGGGGAGAGAAGTAAGATTAGGGGAAAAACTGTAAAACTCCGAATAAATAAAATCTTTATAAGTAAAAAAAAAAGGGGGGGGGGATATGGTCTAATATTGTGCTTATATTTTGAAGCTTCCATTCTAAATGGAGAACAGCAAAGTGTGTTTTTCCTCTCTTGTTTAAGAACTCCCAAATGGTCTTTTTATTCAGCCCTTTCCAATACAAAAATCTTTTAATGTGGTAGATAAAACACAAACAAGTTAAACATTAATCATCTTTGATCTAATTCCTTTCTATAATAAATTTTTTTTTAAAGAAATACTTCCAGTCCTCGCTTTCCTAGTCAATCACAATTCATTTTAATTAAGTCTTACCACTCCTGATATTAGTCTAACCACTCTGTTCCATGGCTCACTTTCATGTTCTAGTATCCGTCCATAGTTCCATTTTCTGTGTCTTTGTCCAATCCAAATTATGTTTGAAATGCATCTGTACATACATCAATCTCTTTAAAAAAAATGTCTCTTTTTCTTCCTCAGGCAATTTTTCCTTTAACCTTTCTTGGTTTCAAGACTTTCTTTTCTATATTTTGCTACATTAGTGTCATTGTCAGTCCTATATTTTCATCTTCATTGAAATCATTCATGATAATACTGTCAAAATTTCTGAAATCTGCTATTCTTCTAAGCCTTCTGTAGTTCCTGAGGAACTAAAGCTATCATAAACTCTTTGAAATTTCTTTTACTAACATGTAGGTAACATACTCCTAATTATATTATTCTTGTGTCTTTCCCCATGGCTTCCAAGTGAAACTGCTTTCTGCAATATTTCCAATGAGCTTTTAACTATCAAATATAATGACCTTTTCTCAACCCTCATCCTATTTACAAGTCTGCAGGATCTCACACTCTTAGGTAAGGATCTCTTCTTAGATAATTACATTCTTTTTTGTTTTAACAATTTGTTTTATTTATTTTATATTATTACAATAATCTTGTTGTGAGAGTAAACATAAACCCTACCCCCCAAAAAGATAGAGAAAGCTCAAGAACAGTTAAAGAGGAAAAAAGCATACTTCAGTCTGTGTTCAGATTCCAAAGGCTCTGTCTCTGGGATCCTAAGTCCACTAGAGAAGTTGATTCAATATTTTTCTCACAGTTGCTATTACTAACTGTATCTCCCTCCACTCTATTCCTCCCCAATCTCATTTATTCTATTCCCTCTCTCCTTTCAACCCTGTCCCTGCTCAGAAGTGTGTTGTATCTGAGTACCCTCTCCTCAAATCTTCCCTCTCTTCTTCGCCATTTATTTGTTTTGCTTAACTATGCATTTTTGTTATAATAATGCTGTCCTCACTCCTCCTCCCACTCAGTGAAGTACAGAGAATAAATTTATTAATTTAAAATTGTTAATTCAAAAAGTATCATCTCACACCCCAACATCAATATGGGGTTGATGGTCATTCTTAATGGACTTGTTCATTTCATCAGTGCAACAATCAGGCTATCTGTGATGGAGAATACCATCTGTATTCAAAGAAAAAATTGTGGAGTTTAAACAAAGGTATCTTATTATGTAATTTTGCTATTTCTCATATTTTATTTTTTCTTTAAGGATATAATTTCTCTCTCAACACATTCAATGTTGATTAATGTATACCATGGAAACAATCTAAAGACTATCAGACTGCCTTCTATGGCGGGGGGGGGGGGGGGAGTGAAACGAGATGGAGGGAATAAACAATAAAAACATTTATTGCCAAAAAAAATCTTTATAGATGATTTCTAGATTCAAATAACCCTAGAGCCAGTGTCATTTCAACAATTGCTTCTTGGACATCTAGAATTTGATATCCCATAAATATATCAAACTCAACATTTACAAAACTGAATTCAGTATGTCCCTCCTCCCACAAACCCCCTTTCAAACTTCCCTAATATATTCTAGGATACACCATCCTTCTAGGCACCCAGGTTTCCAACCTTACTCATTATTTAATCATTTGACAAAACTTAATGTTTCTTTCTCCACAACACCTCTCAGTAATGTCCCTTTTCTCTAGTCACAGTCACCTCTTTCGTTCAGATCCTTATTGACTCTCACTTGGATTACTGCAAAGCAAAATTGGTCTTCCTGAGCCATGTTTTTCCCCATTCCAATTCAATCCTCCACAAAGTTGTCAAAATTGTTTTCCTTAAGCATAGATCTGTCTACATCACAGCCCCATCCCTTTACATATACATACACTCACACACCAATATAAATATTAGTGGCTCTTTATTACTCTAAGAACAAGTATAAACTTATGTGGCATATAAGCTTATCACAGCATGTTTTGTTCTACCTTACTGGTCCTTCTTATGCCTTACTCCCCCTATCCAAACTCTACAATTCAATAATATTAATTTACTTCCTCACACATGAAACTTCGCACTGACTATCAATGTCAAACTGCTTTCTCCTTCTTACTTATGATTCTTAGAATGCTTGGTCTCATTCGAGGCTTAGTTCAACAAGTCTTCTTCCTTTCCAGTCTCTTGGTGGCTAATGCTACCCTCTCAAAAACTTACCGTATATCTATGTATATGCATGTTGTCTCTACATTTAAAATGTAGACTCCTTGAGGGTAGGAAATATTCTTAATTTTTAATAGCATTTAATGTAGGCACAGGAATACAGTAAGCAATTTGTAAATCCTTGTTAACTAGATGACTGATATAACCAACATTAGCTGAAAATGCAGGATTTTCTTGCCATAAAGCTTAGCATTAAATTTCTATATCATATAAATTTTGACATCTCACAAAAATTATCATTATTTTTCCCCATAAAAATAAAATCAACATTATGTCACTCAAACATTCAATACTCGTACTAACCAACATTTATCCTTGTGAAATCTCTAAGTTAACAATTAAGATGTAGTATCACCATCTCTATCCTCCTGCTCCTTAGGCTAATGTTACCACCCAAACTACCGTCATGTTGGCCAATCTAGTTTTCCAACAGAGGGGGCATCTTGCCATCTGCTGTTTGTGTTCAATCATTTCAGTTATGTCCAAATCTTCACTTGGGGTTTTCTTAGCAAAGAGATTTTGCCATGTCCTTCTCCAGCTCATTTAACAGATAAGTAATGGAGGCAAATAAAGTTAAGTGATTTGCCCTGGATCATACAGCTAGGAAATGTCTGAGGAAGGATTTGAACTCAGGAAGAAGAGTCTCCCTGACCCCAAGCCTAGTACCCTAGCCACTGCATCCCCCAGATACCCTTACCATTTGTTACCACCTTTCTATTCTTTCTATTATCTCTCTATTCTCAAGGAAGAGAAGTCATCTCAGGATGTGTGGGGAACCCATTACTCACCACTGCAGTTCCTAAGCCCCCACCAGTGTTTTTCTCATTTATTCAAATCAGTCATCATGAATATTAACTAGAGGGAGAGGGGAGGGAAAGGAACAATCCTAGTTAAGTGACTTGTCAAGGGTCACACAACTAGTAAGTATCTGAGGCCACATTTGAACTTGAGTCCTCCTGACTCCTGGCCCTGGGACCAGTGCTCCATCTACAGTGCCATCTAGCTTAGCTGCTCCTAGAACTAACTCTTAAACATAAAATATTAACAAAAAGCTAAGGCAAAAGCAATAATCAAAACCTCCCTGTTACTCAAATAAAGGGGGACACAAAAGTATGAATAATCAAAAATCACACTCTAAAAAGACAAAAATAGGAATAATCACATACTATTCATGAACCTGGATCTTTCTCCTATACATTGAAGAGTGGGCACAGACTTATACTACGTTGGTAGATTAAAGTGAGGAAATACATCTCTAGATTGTATACCTTGCTATCTTTGGCCCCTTCAGGCTCTCATCATTTTCCAGCAGTATGGCAGCTTTCCTCTTCTGTCCCTTAGTTAACTCTCAACAAGCATGATGAAAAAAAAAACATGATGCTCTCTTCAGGACAAATAGTTCATTTAAGTCAGAGATTTCTGTCAAACTCCTGAGACTTGCAAAAGGCAAGAGATTCTTCTGTGTCCAAACAACTCTAAGTTCATTGGAAGAAGCCTCCTCTTCTCCTCCCCACCCCAGACCTCCATCTCTACCCTCACACAAGATTGATAGAGCAATCAAGGGCAACACTGGCACTCCTAAGGAATTGTCCCTTCTCAGGACTTAGAAGAAGCTGCCAGAGCAATAAGCTCAATATTCTTTACACAAGGGCAGATGACTAATTAATGATTCTCTTTCAATTATTGAGTCCCCAGAGAAGCAGTGTTTCTGAGTGTTTCTCTTACTGGTCTTATTGCCTTAAATTTTTCTGGTGCTCAGTGATACGTCTTTAGGTAAATTCAATAAATCTAGTTTTCTGTCAAGTACAATCCCAAAACATACTTCCCAATTATAAGTTACTGACTTATAATTTTCTGAGTTATAATAAATTTCAAAATTCTAAAAAAATTAACATAAAATGAGCTAGTGGATTGAGTAATAGAAGTATTTTGATTATTCCTTCTTTTAAAGAACAATGGCAAAATACTAGTAGCATTTACAGAGTATTAACTTCCATTGCTCTGCATTTAAATACGAGTACATTCACCTCAAGGTCAGTGAAGATGTGAACAATCTCCAATATCAATCCTTTTCTCACTATGCTAAAGTATTTAAAAGGTAACCTGATAATAAAACATGATCCAGATTTTCCTCTGCAAAAACTCCATGAAACATTCTTTAGAATGTTCTTTAGCATCTTAAAGTTTTAATATTTAAACTTACACAATATATACAACTACAACAAGTTAGGTTTTGACTTATAGAAAAAAGTTCAACCACACAACTAAAAGAAGTGTCTTTTCTAAGAAGTTATTGATTGCCATTCTTACAAATGCAATCCTTTTTTTAAAAAATGTTATTTATTTAAGGCAACCGGGTTAAGTGACTTGCCCAAGGTCATACAGCTAGGCATTTATTAAGTGTCTGAAGCTGACTTTGAATTCAAGTCCTCCTAAATCCAGGACTGGTTCTCTATCCACCGAGCTGTCCCTCTAAATGCAATTCTTTATTTTTTAATTTAAATTTATTTTTATTAAAGAAAAATGCAATTCTTAGAGAAAAATTTTTTTTAATTTCCATTAAGATTATAAATCAGGCATACTAGAAAGTTTTCTATATGGTTATTATCTGTTCTCTTACAAAATGCTATTATTTACTGGTTTCCATTTTTTGGTGGAATGTGAGCATTCATGGCTGATACACTGACATACATAGACAGACAGACAGACAGACAGACAGACAGACACACACACACACACACACACACAGTATTGTAACTTTTCTGGTCAGCAAGGACCCATAATGTAGTATAGTAAATCCAACAAAATACATTGTCAAAAGCCTTCATTTTGGATTCCTTCCTGATGAACTAGAAATTATAGCTTGTTGGGAAACTTTTATACATAACGAGGTTCTCTAATTTAAATTCAAGTTGATCATTTTCCTAAAGGCATTCAAAATCTGAAGTTAAACAAAAATTTCTAGAATTCATTTATGGACAACACCAAAAACTTTTTTTTTTGATAAGCATTATTTTAGTTACTACAAACATAAGTTTTCTAGTTGCCTAAGTAAAATACAAATGAACATCTTCAGATAATGATGATTCCAAAATAGAAAACTATCCCTGCTCTCACTAAAAGCCTCAAGGATAGATGTACTGATTAGTAACATCACCATTGGAATTCACACCCTCTCTGAAAGCCCTTGGAGGCAGATGTCCAATTTTATGACGCATCTAATCACGTATTCTCTATAATGAGGTCTAATGTATTATCACCATATCATATCAAGTTTAATATTTATGTCTGTGTGTATAATACTGTTTAAAGAAACCTAGTTCAAGCACATGTGAAACTTTTATTTAGTTTTAGTTTATTATTTGCAAGACAATAAAAAGGCCTGCTTGTGTGGTTTTTCCTGTTTTTAATCACTGAAGTCTTGTAGAGCTTGCTTCAGCAAATAATCCACTATAAGGTTTGGATATTTAATTCTTCTGGCATTATTGGTCTGGCTACCTTACTTAATGTTCCTTTTAGATAGCCAAAACACATGATAATGATATTTTAAAAGCATTTTTTTTAACAAAATGTAATTGTATTTAAAAGAGCAATTTCATTCCATTAATAGTGAAACCTGTTCATTAAAGAATATCTGAAAAAACTCATTTAAAAATCATATATTAATACTGTTAACAGATTTAAATAAATTGAACTGAAATTATTTAACAAGATTTCTTTGATTAAGGTGATATAAATGACATGAAGATTACAGTTAAGTCTAGGTTTAAAAACGTACTAATTAGTGTAAATACTACCATTTTTGTTTTCTTCTCTTTTAATAACCATAAAAAAAGACAAGCAATGAAAGAGAACCATTTCTTAACTAGAATAGATCATAAAGACAACTTCACAAAGTTAATTCTCTGGAAATTCAAAGCTAATAAAGTTACAATTACTCTTCAAGTGAAAATTTATACTTTATGCTTTTCCCCCAACTTACTTTTTTAATGAGGAAAATTTCATTATTGCATTATTAAAAGAACTTTATAATAAACATAAAAATTACTCTTTACACTAGCCAATAAAATGGAGGGGGGAAAACTTTCAGACAGTTCATGGGAAAAAACAACTTGTCATGTTAAATAGTAGTCAATAGCTGTATATAATCAGTAAACAAATTCGGCTCCATGAAAAAAGAACTACATCACCATTTAGTGGTTGCAATTTAGATTATTCTAGCGTGTAATACTTTAATTGTATAAAACAAAGCTAGTGTCACAAACACAAAAGAACTTCTTGCAAAGCAAGCACCATAAGTAATTTTTATGCTGCCACAGAAGGCTGACAAGTGATGAGCACTTTGTTCAAATTTATACACTTATGCACATAAGGCAACAGGTGGTTTGTAAAAACTGAAAAGAAGCTTGTTAACTCTTCCTGATCAACATTTTTTATAATGTGCCTTAACAGAAATCCTAAAATTTTCCCCAAGCTAAAAACTCCCTTACATAAGAAAAACATTATCTGTCAAAATTTTAAAAAGATCAGCATTATAACACTGAACTAAAAGTCAGGTAGAAGATTATTATTAGTATTTGATGACTAATATAGTAAAAGATAGTAAGTATGTCATCAATGATGTCTAAGGTTTAGCAATTCAGGATATACAATGTTCAAATAAAGAAGATAAGATCTTTATTAACTGACATCTGGGAATTTCTATTCAGAGCAGGAGAAACCTTCAAAAACAGCTTGTTAGGATTAATTAGCTATATGTTAGTACCATTTTTCTAACTGATGGAGAAATTTAGGACAGCTGGTAAAGTCCAAAATGACCAGACCAAAAATAAAGAAAGAAAGAAAGAACATGGTCTGTAACCCAGCAATTTGGTACATTAATAAAAAAAGTATACCTTTCCTAGGTGAGTGGATGAACTGCCAGGTCTGGAGTCAGAAAAGCTCATCTGTTCAAATCTGGATTCAGATACTTACTAGATGTAAGACCCTGGGCAAGTCACTTAATCCTTTTTGCCTCAGTTTCCTTGTCTGAAAAATGAACTGCAGAAGAAAATAGCAAATTCATTTACTCCAGTCTCTTTACCGAGAAATATGGGATCAGAAAGAGTAGGGCATTAATGAAAAAACAACAATAAGATATCTTTCCTCAGCCTGAATAAAATTTTCCCTAAATAAAGGAATATCTCAAGAAAATTAGTTATAAAAAGACAGATAATTTAGTAGTACCTAAGTTACAGAGTACTCCTACTTTCCTTAAATAGCTTTGCCAATTCTTTAAATTTCATTAAAAGGAAGGAGGTTAAGTAAAGGGAAACAGAACAATTCAAAATTGCAATATTAGGATCCCCTCTCATTCCACTTTTCCTACTACATCATTCCCAAATCTGGTCTTAGTACCTTTCTTTGTAATTATCTCCTGTTTATTTGTTCATAGGTATCTTTTAAAACCAGTAGGATGTGAATGACTTGAAAGCAAAAGCTGTTTTTTGTCTTTCTTTGAAGCTACAGTACTTACATAGTAGATAGCACCTAACAGGTGTTTAATAAATATTTATTATGACTTGACCAAGATTCAGATCCTTAATTCTTCTTAAATCTCAGATCTTCATTATCCAAGATCTCATCTTTCTAATCTTCTCTTTCCTCATAATGTTGAGCCTATACTTAACCAGGCAGTATCTTCTACCTTCTCCCTTGCCTTTATCTTTCAATGTTCAAATTGTCCTTTTTAGATCCTGGGTCAATCCCACTATCTAAGCCTTCTCAATGTTGCTGAAACAACTAAAATCTGTTGACTAGATCTGTGTAATTCAAATAAATTGCTTTGGATAAAGAAGGAAACCACAGAAAGTCCTAGAGTGAGGTAACACAGCTCACTCCTTAAAAGATGAGCTGAGGGGCGGCTAGGTGGTGCAATGGATAGAGCACTGGACCCTGGAGTCAGAAGTACCTGAGTTCAAATCTGGCCTCAGACACTTAATAATCACGTAACTATGTGACCTTGGGCAAGCCACTTAACCCCATTGCCTTGCAAAAAAAAAAAAAAAAACTAAAAAGAAAATAAAAGATGAGCTGGAGGAATAGTCTCGTGAGTCTCTAAAGGACTGAAACTCATTCAAAACAGCAGTCAAACAGGAAGAACCATGAAAATTTGTGTTCTAATATCAGTACCTACAAGGTCAAACTTTGGTTGCCCAATGTTAGTTATAGGACTTCCAAGTTTTCTATTTTTATACCTATTTACCCCTTGAATAGAATATAATTCCACTCCTCAACTCTTTTGCAACAGTTTGCTGAGATGTTCTCCTTGCCAAGGAAAACATTCTCACTTGGATATCTGACCCAATCACTTCCATTTCTATATCCTTTAGGAGTTTGTCTCATCAATATATTCAAAAATTCTCCAAAATGTCCAAAAATCCTATCCTTCTAGGATAGACATAGTATAGACATAGGAAAGACAAGTAAAAAGTGAAATGGAATATCGATATATTGACTAAATGGATCTGAATGACTGAAAGAATTCATAAACAATTGATAAAGTCACACTATGTGCAAGGCATTTCAAGCTAGTCAAGTACAAAAACAAATTAATCCCTGACCTCAAGGAGCCTAAGGGTAAATTAAGTTCAATGTCAATTTATTTTTTTAGGTTTTTTTTTTTTTTTTGCAAGGCAAATGGGGTTAAATGGCTTGCTCAAGGCCACACACAGACTAAGTGTCTGAGACCGGATTTGAACCCAGGTACTCCTGACTCCAGGGCCGGTGCTTTATCCACTGCGCCACCTAACCGCCCCTTCAATGTCAATTTATAGGGAGATCACTAGAGTAGTGCGCCACCTAACCACCCCTTCAATGTCAATTTATAGGAAGATCACTAGAGTAATCATCTATGTTTGTCTTTGTGTTACGGAACATTTATCAGTGCCTCAAATAACATGTCGTCCAAAGTCACATCACAAGTATTTGAAGCAATACTGGCTTGAAAGATCTTTCCAGCAAAACAAGAAGCTGCACTTAAATAAATTCTTAGTCATGCACATGATGTGGTATATGGCCTCCAGAGTCCCCTCCAACTCCGAGGTTGTTTAATTTTTCTCTATTTCTATATCCATCATTTATAAGAACCTGGGAAATACAGAGAAAAGAAAGCAGAATCCCCAATCTCAAGGAATTTTCCCACTGAGAGAAGTGATAAGTATACATGATCAAATGTGAAAGGATACTTTGAAGTTGTAAAGTATACATCAGCCATGGCTGGTTTTCATACCCTTAGCTGCCTAGAGAGTCTTCCTGGGTGGAGCCAAGGTGGTGGCAAGAAGCTAGGAAAGTCCTGGAGCTTTTCCCAGAAAAAATTCTAAATAAGGCTTCTAATTAGATAAAGCAACAACACCCCCATCCCAATACAGAGTGAGTGGGCATAAACTGATTGTGATGTGGTGATACTTATAACTCTTGAGATATTATTTGAGATGTTATTTCTATTAGGACAGTTGAAAGGAGCATATTTAGAAGATGTGAGGTATAAATTAATTAGGATATGATGATACTTATAACTCTTAAGAATTATATTTCTATTAGGACAGTTGAAAGGAGTATATTTAAAGGGTGTAGGTGTAAGACAGGTGCAAAACAATTAAAACCTAAAAAAAAGGATTATACTGGGAGAAGAAGGCAGAAACATAAGATGCAAAACAACACATGATGAAGCACAAAAAGCCTATTACAGCAGAGGGAAAGAAGGGAAGGTGTGATAATTGAGTAAATCTTACTCTCAACAGATTTGGCTCAAAGAGGGAATAATTTACATAACCAACTGGGTTGAGAAATTTATTTTACCCTACAGGGAAGTAGGAGAAGGAAGGGAAAATAAAGGTAAGGAGGGGCTAACAGAAGGGAAGAAAAAAGGGGGAAAAAATAAAGGGGGGAAGGGGAAGAAAAAGGAGAAGGGCTGATAAAAAGGAGGGCAGATTCAGGGAGGCAGTCAGAAGCAAAACACTGGTGAGAAGGAATAAAGTGAAAGGAGGGAGAAAAGTACAAATAGGGGAAGACAGGTACAATAACCATCTTTTGAAAATATAGTCTAAATTTGGAGCTGTCTACAATGCAGAATACCATCTGTATCCAGAGAAAGAACTGTGGTGTTTGAACAAAGACCAAGGACTATTACCTTTAATTTAGAAAAAAAAACTGATATTTTATTTGCTGATCTTGCTATTTCTTATATTTTAAGTTTCTTCTTTAAGGATATGATTTCTTTCTCATTACATTCAATTTGGATCATTGTATACCATGGAAACAATGTAAAGACTGGCATATTGCCTTCTGTGAGGGGTGGGGGAAGGGAAGTCAGATTAGGGGAAAAATTATAAAACTCAAAATAAATAAAATCTTTAAAAAACAAGAAAAGAAAATCTATATCCCAAAGAGATCATAAAAATATGGGAAAAGATCCACAAGTACAAAAAATATTTATAGCAGCTCTTTTTGTAGTGGCAAAGAATTGGGAATCGAAGGGATGCCCCTCCACTGGGGAATAACTGAACAGCTATGGTATATGAATATTATGGAGAACTATTATTCTGTAAGAGATCATCAATAGGCAGATATCAGAAAAACTGGAAAGACTTGCATGAACTGATGCTGAGCAAAGTGAGAAGAAGCAGGAGAACATTGGACACATTACCAGCAACACTGTGAAATGATCAGCCTATGATGGACTCAGCTCCTCTGAGCAGCAGTTCAGAGATCAAGGACAATACTAAAAGACTTTGTGATAGAAAATGCTATCCACCTCCAGAGAAAAAACAAAACATACTATGTCCAATTTTTATAACTTCTTTTATGTTTTTTCTTTCTTATGGTTTTCCCTTTAATTCTAATTCTTTATTCACCATACAACTAATATGGAAATAAACTAAACATGACTTTACACGTACAACTTATATCAAATAACTACTAGTCATGGGAGGGAGGAGAGGAGGGAGGGCAGTAGGAAAATGTAGAACTCAAAAGCTGACAAAAAGACGAATGTTGAAAACCATCTTTGCATATAATTGGAAAAAATAAAATGAGATAACAAAATGTAAAAAGAGGGAAAATTTTTTTAAATGTTGACTAAATCAGTATATCTTATTAAATATTATTTAATGCTCTGATTATTTCAGAGGTATTCTATAAATCAATACCTACCATAAAATAACTAAACATAATGGCAATAAATGAATTATGATTGAGAAAGAGGGAATGCATTCTAAGAATAACAAATATCAATCAAAAGGCATCATGGACAATAAAGAGCAATGAGGTCGTGTCTCTGCATTCAAGCATATATAGAAGATAGTAAAGTTTTAACAAGAGTGAAAAGTAGAAGATGCCAGTGATAAAAATCTTTTTTTGATGGGGAGAAGAGGGAGGGTTGGAGAAGAGGTTGGATGCAATTAGGGTTAAATAACTTGCCCAGCTTGACACAGTAAGTGTCTGAGTCTGGATTTGAACTCATATCCTCCAGAATAGTTCTACCAAGCTAGAAATAATTCAAAAAAAGTACCAGAAAAAAAAAAAAGCTTGTATTAGTGTCTGGAGACCAGTCTAGTAGGTATAAAGAAGCACATTTCAAGTAGGCTGACTATCAAGTGATGAATTCATTGGGAAATTGACCCTCAGTCCTATATGACCTTCCATTTCTGGAATATCATAGTCCAAGACCTCAACTCCTTTATAATGAGAGCTACTAAAATTTGTATAATCTCAACTGGAGCGCCAAAGTGTTTGAATTTTTCTTTCAGAATACTCTTCTTGGTCTGGATTTTGCCTTTAATATTCCTGGCAGTTTTTATTTTAGGATATCATTCAGGAAGTAACCAATGGATTCTCTCTTTTATTTCTACTTTGTTCTCTGATTCTAAGATATATGGGAAGTTTTTACTTATGATTCCTTGAAAAATGTTTTGTTCCTTTTTTTTTAAACGTTTATGGCTTTCAGGTATTCCAGTATTCTGAAATTATCTTTCCTTGATCTGTTTTTCCAGTTAGCCATTTTTTCATGATATTTTTCACATTTTCTTCTATTTTTTTTCAAGTTTTTTTTAATTTTATTGTTACTTGATGTTTCATGGAGTCATTAAGTTCCATTTACTCAACTATAATTTTTAAGAAATTATTTTCTTCAGTAAGATTTTGTACCTCTTTAACTATATCAATAACTCTGATTGTAAGAAATTATTTTTCTATCACTGCTTTACAAAGTTCTTAATTCTCTTTTTTTCATAATTTTCTTACATATCTCCCAGTTTTTCTTCTACCAACCTTTTGATTTTCAAAATCATGTTTTTGCCTTTCATATCTTCAATGTTTCTAGACATTTTTGATGGACTTGTATACAACCTGTATTGTTCTTCAAGGTCTTACCTGTAGGTGTTTTCAAGTCATTGTCTTTTTGAGTTTGTCATGAGTTTCCCTGTCACCATGCTGCTTTATGATCCAGTTCTGTAAGCTCATTTTTGCCCCAGATTATTTTTGACTTTGAACTTTATTTTAAATCTGCTGGACTGTCCTTACCTAAGGCAGGGGATGGGGTAGGAGTGTGGCAGTGGAGAAGAACAGAAAGAAAGGAGAGTTTGGGAGACAGCAAACTATGCAATACAGAGAATCCATTGCAGATACAAAAATTCTGAAGGGTATATGTTCTTAGAAAGATAATTCCAGAAAGTTCTAGAAACTACTTCATAAAAGATTTGCATTAAAATTACAAGTCAAAAATAAAATCAATGGTAATATCTAAGGGAAAGAGAGAAATTGCTATGCAAAAAAATCAAGATAAAAAGTTAAGAAATGAAGTTATAATAGAAATCTGTTACACAATTTTTATTAGGAAACAACTGTTTTCTCCAAAGTCTTCATAATGCTGAACTAGTCTTTCAATTTAGATTAGAATAGCAACTATATTTGTAATTTCATTGGCAGAGGGAACTTCCAAGTGAGGAATCCCCACTGCAAATACAAGTCATTCAGCATTTTCTCTGCAGTTTATTCTTTTTTTTTTTTGGTTTTTGCAAGGCAAATGGGGTTAAGCAGCTTGCCCAAGGCCACACAGGTAGGTAATTATTAAGTGTCTGAGGTCACATTTGAACTCAGGTACTCCTGACTCCAGGGCTGGTGCACAATCCACTGCATCACAGTGTTGTCTAAAGTATCAATGGAATGAATGTATTGTGCAGGGTCATAAGAGCTAGTATGTGTCAGAGTTCTTGAACCTACATCTTCCTGGCTTCAAGATCAGCTCTTTATCTAAAACATCACATGGACTCTCCAGTTACTTGACTTAATAAGAATTTTTAAATTATTAATTTTATAAATTAAAATGTAAAATACTTTTAAATCTATATCCAATAACTAGAGAAATGCTAATTAAAAACTTAAATCAAGAAAATGAACAAAAACTCCCTAACTACTCAAAATCCATCTAAACATTGTTATGTTATCAAAAAAGCACTGACTGATTGTTGATGGTTTGAAAAGGGTCCATCCATTTAGATGTTTTTGGCAGAGTATAGAAAATAAATTGAAACCTCAAAAATGCATAAAGCAAGGTGGTTAGGGAAAGAAAAATTCCTCAATGACCCTATATAAGACCACCATGAATATAAGGATATATTTATGCAATCATATTGTAAATAGTTTTCACATATTCAAAAGCTTTAAAAAAGAATGTTGGAAGAGAAGACAGAAAGAAGGAAATGTTCACTACTGCTACAATGTTTTGCCACAGTAAACAGAACTCTTGGTTATTACAGATGCATTGTATATTTAGATGAGAACCACTGCATAATTACTTAACCCATTGTATTTGTGCTAAAGAAACAAAGCAAACATATGGTTCTTGGTCAGCTTGTTTACTGCAATCCAATACCAGATTAATCTAATAAATACTGCTGAAATAGAAAATTACAGGACCCTATTCAACACATAACTAGCATTATTTCAGGATATAATTAAAGACAGCTTTATATTGGCAATGTGGGTCTGAGTGAAAATGTGCAATTCATTTTAAACCTTCAAATGATGTGCTTATGAAACAAAGCCACTTAAACACAGTAAAATATCAATCCAAAAGGTAACCAACAAATACTGATGAAGATACCACATAGTTGGCCACCATATATTCAAATGAAAAGGTTTAGGTAGACGATTGGTTTTTTTAACTTTTTTTTTTCATTTTGAGGGTCAAGAAAAGTAACTTTTCTAATAAAAATATATGATCCCAATTATCACTGTCAATGACTACTGCCCTCATATAACAGTATTAGATTAAAATAATCAAGATTGGAGTCAAAGTACTGTGAATTTCTTAGTTTTTACTTTGCATTGATAACTACCTAGGAATTTCAATTGTTGAAACATCTTTAACAATGATAAACATGATTATGAGCTGACAGCTGAACAGTACACTTACCAAAAAGTGTCATTAAATCAGTAGACACATTTTTTGAAGAAAACTGGCTCAAAAACAAAAAAAAATTGTTTGATGAAACTAAGAAAACAAATATGGTAAAAACAACTACTTTTTGAAAGCAGGCAGAAGGAAATTTTATTTTCTTAGCAAAGCAGGTAAAAGTGGGGAGAACTGCAACTGAACCACACTCACCAATAGGTCACCCAATCTAAACCTGCCACTTAACTCACTGCTATTATTTACTTCATTAATTCCAAATTCTATAATGATCTCATAAATATGGAGGATAATTTATTTTTCATTAAAAAACCTGTAAAATCTCCTCATTAATTAACAAGCCTACCCCTTCCAATTCATTAAATATTATTCAATGAACCAGAGGAATTTTCTTTCACATTAGTACTCTGTATATGTATATACATTTATTTAAATTAACATAAAAATTCTTATGTATAATTAATTAACAAATGAGATGACTAATAAACAGATACAGATACACACAAACCATTTACAATATTTTAGCTTTGACCAACATCACTCCCCAAATTACCTTGAACCCTCAACATACAGCTGTCTCTTCTTCACATGACTGGAAACTGGGTCTCAAATCATTCAATGAATCTATATAATGTCTTTGAAATTTCTCTTTTTCAATAAACAAAATAAACTGTCATAGGCTGCTTGCTCTCACAGAATCTTCATAGTTGTTTTATAACACCAATTTTGAAATAGTTCAAATAGGGAGATGTTGTTATTTATCTCTTTCATTCTTCACAGAATCTTCACTGATCCTCACTGATCATTCTTAAAACACACCTTTCACAATGACTCCACTAGGAGAGGTGTACCTCAAGATGTTTTTCAACTGTCACTTTCCAATATCAGCCTGTCATTTTCCCCCAATGCTCTACCTACAAGCAGGCCTGAAAAAGGGATTGTACTGTTTTTGTAATCTATAAGAACTGCAACTAAAAGAGG
This sequence comes from Macrotis lagotis, assembly GCF_037893015.1. Classification (NCBI taxonomy): domain Eukaryota; kingdom Metazoa; phylum Chordata; class Mammalia; order Peramelemorphia; family Peramelidae; genus Macrotis; species Macrotis lagotis. The sequence goes on along the minus strand of NC_133658.1, from coordinate 688,403,616 downwards.
GGTTAAATTAGCTATTAACAAATGTCAATATTGGCAGTGAAACCATCAATGTGGATGTGATAAGACTAAAACAATTTTTAAAAAAGTTTCCCTATTCATAAAATTTAATCTGTCCATCACCATAATTCTGATTTATATAGGTCTTTAAAATTTACCATCACCATCATCCCTCTACAAGGCACTAGTATTACTACCCCTGTATTATAGATGAGGACAAAGAAACATGGAGAGATAAAGTATATACCCAAATAGTTACAAAACTAGTAAGCATAGAACTGAGATGATATAATGAGGTTCTATGTCTACAAACTTGAAAAACTGTTTATATTTATATATAAACATATGTGTGCACATATTTTAAAGTATATAATGTGTATATGTATATAGACACAAAATTATTTGTAAACCTTAGTTACATATAAATACATATTATTTCCTACATTAAATGTTATAATATATATGTATATATATCCCAAACTTGCAAAGATCAAATTAATTCTAAGGAATCTTCATTATATGCTAAGAAACTATAAAGGTAATAATCAATACTCTTTTCAATAATTTTGTAATCCAAAATATCAAAGATTTAGAACTGAAATGGACCTTAAATATCATCTAAGCTTAAGTGGCAAAACAGCAAGTCATGCAAGAGTCCGAACCATAGGGGCAGCTAGGTGGCGTAGTGGATAAAGCACCAGCCTTGGAGTCAGGAGTACCTGGGTTCAAATCCGGTCTCAGACACTTAATAATTACACCTAGCTGTGTGGCCTTGGGCAAGCCACTTAACCCAATTTGCCTTGCAAAAACTAAGAGTCCAAACCAGATTAAAATGTAATTGGGCAATGTTGAACAAAATAAATAAAAGACAAGGCAACATAGAAAACATTAATTTGTGATGTTCTGGGTCCGGTGGAGATCAGGCAGAATTTAGTTTTTATTTAAGTTTGACAGTACTGATCTAATCTAACCTCATTTTTTCAAATGAAAAAAAAAAAGGCCCAGAAAGGCTAAGCAATTTGCCCAAGATCGCTCTGGTAGCTATAAGGAGAGTCAAGATTCAAGTCCATGTCCTCTAACTGTAAGTCCAGAATTCTTTACATAGTATCATGTTGCCTCTTAAAAACTTCAAAACATGTATTCTTTCTAGCTTCAGGATGAAGAAAAACAGGCAAAGAAGCTAATATTTTTTTCCTCTCTTTTTCCCCTCAAGTTAGCAAAAAAAAAAAGATCATTAATCTGTGCAAGAAAATTCTTATCATATAGTATATATCCTAGCTTAGAATCAGGAATAAATGAATAAAAAAATAACATTTCAGTTCATTCTGAAATTTGAGGATCCATATTTTTTACCACAAGAAGGCATTTAAATTTTCACTTTAGTCATGAGAACTCCAGCCAAAGGTACAAATTACAATCATTGAGGTTTCTTATGTCCAAACAAGATTGCAAATTCCTTAACTGGGGGGAGGAGAATACACACACACACACACACACACACAACATAAATGAAAATATTTGTCACACAACATAAATGAAAATATTTGTCTAAAGAATACATAAGTGACCTAAACATCTACTTTAAGAAAAAAGGAAAAAAGACAATCAATAGGAAAATGTGATCCATAATCTAATTCACTTATTCAACATTTAATAAGGTTCTATTAAACAATGCAAACATGCTGTTAGGTTCTAAAAGAAATAATATATCTCTTCCCATCTAAAGAGTTTCCAATTGTTTTCTCTTCCCCTTATGTTTTCTTAGAGAACATTTGATAGGATGTCATTCCCTCATTTCTTCCCTTCACCTCTTCCTCTAACTACCCTGGACAACCATTCACCAAAAGAGGCATAGCTATTCAAACTTAGGAGTAGCCAACTACAATCATTCCTATGAGAGGACAGACTGTGCAATCCTTACCACCTATGCTGGGACCCTAGAATACTGAAATCTTCCAAATCTTACAACTTACACTCTTGCTATGACCTCCCAAACTCTGGGAACTAGCAACTAAACTGACAGTGAACTCCCAAGACCTTGCTACTCACTTCTCCAATATACCTTTAGGACTTATGAGTCTATCAACCCTGCTCTTCTTTTTTTGATTTTTGTTTATTATATTTCCCATTAGAGAGCTCTGACTCCCCCCCCCTTTTTGTGAGGGGTGCTTCTCCCCCTGAAAATTAAAAATTTTAAATTATAAAACCAATTATTTTTCAATCAATGAACCTGAGAGTAAGGTTCTTTGTTGTGTGTGTGTGTGTGTGTGTGTGTGTGTGTGTGTGTGTGTGTGTGTGACGCATATTCCTTATAAAATTGTTCAGACAAAAATCAAGTACTCTTCAGAACCTAAATGTATTTCTGCAGGCAAGTTCAGGATTAAGCAAAAGATGTTATTAAGAAACAGAAAAAATTTTGTTGTCAATTAATGAACACAACTATGATCATTTAAATCAAAAATTCAATGATAAAAATATGCAATGACAGCATGGCATTTGCCTGGCACAAAGGTTTGATGTTAGAAAAGTACCTTGAAATGCTGCAGAATACAGAATGTCTTTAAATATTTAGTCTAAGGATACAATTTGGGATTCTGTCAAATATCACTATATTGCAGGAAAGCTTTTCAATATCAGGGGTTCACTCCTCTTACAGCTTAATGTAAAGGTGGAATTTTATTAGACTTTTAAAGTTGGAAAAAAATTTTTACATAATTATTTTATTTGATCTGCAAAATAATCTAGAAGGTTAGCTATTATTAATAATCTCATTTTACAAATAAGGAAATCAAGGCTGAGTGAGCATAAGTGACTTCAGCAGACTCAGTCAAAAGCTTCAAATCCTAGATCTTCTACTTTTTACTTGAGCCCCAGTTGTCCACATTGTAAATTGAGTAGTAAAAGCTCAAAATCTATTAATTCAGTTAGAATCATCTCATTGAGTCTAATTCACATTCTGTCATTTCTATTTCTGTCCAATTTGTTTAAAGTTGGAAATATAAAATTAAAAAAACAAACATGGTACAATAGGGTTAAATATAAAAAGCAGTAAAAAATTAAAAATTAAGTTGAGAAAAAGTTATACTTGATAAAAGCTTTATTTCAAATGGGCAGGAGAGTATGGAACAGAGATATTGTTTTCTCCTCATTTCTTTAGAGGGCAAAGTGCTTTCTGATTCTACTTGACAATATTTATGAAGGTCAATCAATTCTGAAAATATTATAACATTCTTTTATGATGATTTATGATTTCTTCTGGTTTCAAATTTAAGAGTTTTTTAAAACAAAATAAAATTATAAAAACATTTAAATTAAAATCAAATACATTTAAAATTTAATATTTCAAAGATTATTTTATTACCAAAATCAAACTGAAGAAGCATTTTACACTCCCAAGCTCCAAAAATATAATGAACACCCTTTTCTCTTGTTGTGGATAAAAGTCTATACAGTCTAAACAAAAATACCACTTATTTAAAGAGTTAAAAGGCAATAAAATTTATATAAGATAGGATATCTCAAAAGGATCACTTCCCTGAGTATTAGAGCCAACCAAAGTATGGTTCATCAAACTATGAATATATATGGAAATGGTCAAGAAAGGTAAAAGGTATTAATTGGACCAAAGCATATGTTAATCTAGCTCTGAAAACTTGAAGAGTTTTCCACAAACCATCAGTCTGAATTTGGCAAAGGGCCCAATTTTGCAAAGAAAAAATAAAGGAAGTGAGTTGTATTAAAAGGACAACATTAAAAGAGAACATTCTGGCAATTTAAAATGTTATGGCAGATTATATAAGCTATGAGGACACATTACAATTTTGGGAGATGGATATGAGTATTTTCTTTGAGGATTTTCTATATGGATTTAAGGACCAGGTTTAGTTTTGTTTTTAATTTCTAATTTGCTTATTTTATTTAGGGAGAGGCTAAGAGTCAATCTTCTATATTGAAAAAGTCAAACATACATCTCATAAACCAAGTCATTGCACTAATTACAAGTGAAAAAGTTAAGATTCAATCAAGCAAAGAACTACTACTAACTTTGGCTCTGATAATGAAAATATAATTAACTTAGCCCACTATAGATTGCAAAAATATAATTCATAAGACAAATGGATGATATCATCAACTGAGTTACATAACATCGTCACATTTGATCTTCATAACAACTCTATAGATACTTCAGGTACTATTAGCCCCATTTTTCAAAGGAAAAAAAAAAAGCTAATTCAGAAAGATTCAGTGGCTTTTCCATGGTCATAGATATCAATATCAATATCAGAGACAGGATATAAAAGCCAGGCTTTAACTGTCTCCTAGTCCAGAGCTCTAACCACTATCTTCTCAGTATTTCCAAACTATAAAAATTAAAATTTCTGCACAAAAAATAAAAACAAAAACAAAAACAAACCTCTAGCCCTTAATTTCTAAGAGAGAGGCAAAATAGTACAACAGCAAGGAAGCTAGCCTGGAAGACAGTAAAAGTGGAGTTCAATTCCTGTCAGTGTAGACATGAGCAAATCATCTAATCTGTCAATGCCTCAGTTTCAGACCAGGTGCAGTCTTAACTCAAAACTGCCAGTTTCCTCACTTGTGGTTCCCAATACCAAAGAAACTACAGATCTGCCCTCTACCCCATGAAGACTAAAAACAAACAAAACTCAAAAACTAAACAATCTTAAGTAAAGCTTTCTTATAGTCTCTCAACTAATATAAAGAAAAAAAGGGTTTGCTGCCTAGACCTCAGAAAAAATAGGGAATATTCAAATTCCCTCAGGGATCTGGAGGGAGCAGGGAAGAAAAGGGAAAGAAGGAAGAGCTTTGCAACTCACTAATAAAAACAGAAGCTCCCAGAAAGATTTTTTCCCCATAATTTAAAATGGCTGCCAATTTTATATTTGCTTCTTTTCTCTGCCTCCATGCTAACACATCTTCATTTTATTTATTTTTTTTTATGCTCCTTGGCCCTCTTTACCACTAAGAGAAGACTCTTAGCTAACTGGACCTTGGGCACCTTGATGGTACAATGAGTAAAGTGCCATTCAAATCAGGAATAATCTTCCTGAGTTCAAATTTGAGTAGATACCATTAGCTGTGTGACCCAAAGCAACTCTGTTAACTTTGTTTAATTCAGTTCCTTATCTGTAAAATGAAGCAAAATGAAGAAAATGGCAATCCACTTCAGTAACTTTGCCAAGAAAACCTTAAATGGAATCACCAAGAATTAGCTACAATTGAACAACAAAACAGGACCTTGAATACAGTAGGCACTTAATATCAACTGAAATAAATGCCATTTATTCCCAAGGCTTTAACTACTTTTTTTATGCAGATGAGTAACAAATACATATATCTAATTCTAACCTCTCTTCTGAGGTTCAAACTTTTATTTCCAGTTAAACAAAGGCCACCTAAACCTGGATGTCCCATCCGTATCTCAAACTTGACATTTAAAAAAAAATAAGTTTATTAACTTTCCAACAAAACTTGCCATACTTTCTGATTTCTTCCCTATACTTCAACTGCAGAAGTTAATGCAATTTCATTTGCACAAGTCTTATAACCAGCTCTTCCTTTAGTCTCCTAACCCTAGATTAGTTTCTGATTAGTGCAACTAGATACCTCTACTAGAAATCTTGAAATCCATTTCTTTGTCTCTCTAATCCTTCACATCTCTTACATCTAGTTGGCCAGATCTTCCTTTGATTAAAAAATGCTGTCTCAATTCAATTAGAATTCAAACTCCTAAAATAAATAAAATTCAAACTCCTTTGATATTCAAGACCATCCAGAGACCCAGACTTCTCTCACATTGCCTCCTTCCTTCATATACTCTATGCTTCAGCCGAACCAGACAATTCTCTAAACCCCAAATATACAATACACTCATGTCTCAATTCCTTTGTCCCCACTGTACCCTATGTATGCATTGGATACCACCTCCTATTGTTTCCTGAAACCCTATCCATCCTTTAAGTACCAATTTGAATGTCATCTCATCCAGGAAGTCCTCTATATTCATTCTTAGAAGGTGACTGATAAATTTCCCACCCCACCCCCAGATGTCATGTAGCCCTTTGTTTAACAATTTTCTTATATAGCCACATAAGTATTTAAAGTTTTATGATAGTACCTACTCCCACTACTGGTCCATAAGTGCCTTGAGAGCAAGGACCACACTTAAGTCACATCTAAATTTCATAAACAGCAAGCACTTAAATATTTGTTAATTTATTATCTCTACTTAAGTACTATAACAAAACTATCACTGTTACATGAACAACTCGTTTCTTTCTCTCTAGCCCTGATCTAACCTTAAAGATCCCCCCTCACACATCTGACCAGTCACTAAAATTCCCTTATTTATTCTTCATAACATATTAACCAAGTCTCATTTTTTATACTTATTTCCACATATCCTTAAACCAAAATCTCCTGATATCATCACCTTATCACAGCATTCTACAAATAATCTCCCTATCTATATTCCTTACTCAGCTGAATTCAACCTGTCCAACTACATTTTCTAAAATGTCACTTTAATCATTATCCTATCATCTCCTCAAAGTTCATATCAAATAACATCTCTTCCATAAAAATCCTTCCTGATTATTCCCCCACTTTTTCCTCTTTCTCTGAATTCCTATATTCAGATCTATCCAGCTGTCTATACACACACACTTGTGTGCACATTTATTGAATAACAAACGAGGCATTAAGGTAGGAGAATTATAGAGTGAAACCTGAAAAGGAAATCAGCCAATAAGCATTAATTAAACACTTATTATGAGCTGGGAACTGCTCTAAAAACTGGGAATAAAAAGAAAGACAAAAAAAAACCTCTCTTTTCAGAGGACTTACAATATAAAGGGAAAGGTAGAGAATGAGACAATAGGCAAATAACTATTATTTGGATAAACTGAAAATAATCTCAGTGAAAAAGTACTGGGATTCAGGAACACTAAGAAAGACTTCTTTCAGAGACAAGAAGGAAACCAGGAGGTAGAGATAAGGAGGATAGGTATAGAGGGAAGAAAAGAAACTATGCAAGAATTCAGAAAATGGGATGTATTGTTTGAGGAAGAGCAAAAAGATCAGTGTCATGGAGTACATGAAGAAGCCTAACACATAAGAAGACTGGAAAGATAAGAAGGAAGCTTATAAAGGACTTTAAATGAGAATTTCACATTTGATTCTGGTTATGATAGAGAACCACTAGAATTTAATGAGTTGGGAGATAATATGCACTTTAGGAAATTCAAAATGAAAATTCAATGGACTACCAAAAAACTTATTTTATAGAACTAGAAAAAAATAGAAACAAAATTCATCTGGAGGGTCAAAAGTTCAAGAATATCAAGGGAATTAATTTTTTAAAAAAAGCAAATGAAGGTAGCCTGGCCATACCAGATCTAAAACTATATTTAAAAAAACAGCAGTCATCAAAACTGTCTAGTAATGGTTAAGAAACAGAGTAATGGATCACAGGATTAGATTAGGTACAAGAGAAACAGAAGTAAATGACTACAATAATCTACTGTTTGATAAACCCAAAGACTGCAGTTTCTGGAATAACAGTTCATTATTGACAAATACTGCTGAGAAAACTAGAAAATGTATGGCAGAAACTAGGCATAGACCCACATCTCATACCCTAAACTGAGATAGGATCAAAATGGCTACAGAATCTGGACATAATGGGTTTAATATCATAAGAGAACAAGGAGTAGTTTATCTGTCAGATCTACAAATAGGAAAAGAGTTTATAACCAAACAAGACAGAGAAAACATTCTAAATGCAAAATGGAGAATTATGATTATATTAAATTAAAAAGGTTTTCACAAACATAATCAGAGTAACCAAAATTAGAAGGAATGCAGAAAACTGGAAAATAATTTTTATTGCTAGTGTTTCTAATAAAAGGACTCATTTCAGAGGTAGCTTAGGTGGCACAAGGGATAGAGCACTGGTCCTGGGATCAGGAGGACCTGAATTCAAATCCATAAACATTTAATAATTACCTGGCAGTGTGACCTCGGGCAAGTCACTTAACACCATTGCCTTGCAAAAACAAAACAAAACAAAAAGCACCCATTTAAAATATATAGAGAGAACTGAGTCAAATTTATAAGAATACAAGTCATTTCTCAATAGATAAATGGTCAAAAGATATGAACAAGTTTTCAGATGAAGAAATTAAAGCTATCTATACTCATGAAAAATGTTCTAAATCATTACTGATTAGAGAAATGCAATTCAAAACAATTCTGAGGTACCATTTCATATCTTTTAGATTGGTTAATATGACAAAGAAGGTAAATGAAGGATGTTGGAGAGGACGTGGGAAAACTGGGACACTAACGCACTGTTGCTATTGTTGTGAACTGATCCAACTATTCTGAAGAGTAATCTGGAACTACTCCCAAAGGGCAATAAAATTATGTATAGTCTTTGTTCAGCAATACCACTATTTGGTCTCGACCTCAAAGTGATCATAAAAAAGAGGAAAAGACCCATGTACACAAAAATATTTACAGCACCTCTTTTTACAGTGGCAAAGAACTGAAATTGAGGGATGCCCATCCATTGAGGGCATGTGGGCAAGTGGCAGAAAAGACTGGAAAGACTTGCATGAACTGATGCTATGAAGTAACAGCAACAACGTGTGATAATCAATGATGATGGACTTAGCTCTGCAGTTTAGGGATCAGGAACAATTCTAAAAGACTTGTGACGGACATCCACAACCAGAGGAAAAAAAACCTATGGAGTAAAACTTGTTTTATTTTTTTCTTCTCTTTAGTATGATTCTTCTTTCACAACATGGCTAATAGGGAAATATGATAAACATGATTGCATATGCTTAACTTAGATTAATCATTGTCATTAGGAAGAGAGAGGGGTAGAAAAAATGTATAACTCAAAAGCTTACAAAAACATGAATGTTGAAAATTATCTTTGCATGTACATGGGAAAATAAAATTACATACAAGGAAAAAAAGGAAAAAATCAAGTGAACTATAAAGTTGGAGGGAAGAGACAGAGATAATCAGCTGGCTACTGCAATAATCAGGCATGAGTTGAAGAGAGCCTGTACAAGGATACTGGCAGTGTCAGAGGAGGGAAGGGGGAGCACGCAAGAGATGCTCTCAAGATAGAATTGACAGGACTTAGATGTGGAGGAATAACAGAGACCAAAGAAGACAATCTAGATTGGGGACCTGAGCGAATGGGAGGATGGTGATGCACTCAACAAAGGAAGGCTGGAAGAAGGATTTAGGGAAAATGATGAGTTCAAATTTGGAATTTTTGAGTTTAAGATGTTTAGAGGACATACAGTTTGAGATGTTCAAAAGGCAGTTTTAGGAAGTGAGACTAGAGATCAAGAGAGATGTTAGAATCCTCAGACACAATCTATTTCATGATAATTTACAGATATATAGAAATAGAGAACAAAAGAGATTGAGCAATTTGTCAAAGATCTCACATATATTAAATGGTAGAGCTAGAATTTGAAATTAGGACCTCTGATTAGAAAACTAACACATTCCCTTCCTTTGTGTATCAGACCAATTTCTTGATATATATGATACACATTCCTAACTAAACAGTATCAGAAAGTACAACATCTTCGCCTGTCATGGGTTTGTCCCAGTGTATTACATTTGATATAGATGGTCAATAAATATTCAAAGACTGATTGATATCTGGAACTTCCAGAAAACTACTAAGTTGACCAAAAAGTAATCAATGAGCAGAACATTAAAGGCATTAAAGACCATTAAAGAAATAATCCTGTTCTCTTTTTACCCATATCCTCATCCCCCCTCCCAAAATTTTTAATCCTATTAATAAATATCAAAAAGGGACACATTCAGAGAAATCAATTGGATAGAATGAAGTGAGAGAAACAAGAACCATTTATACAATGAGAAAAAATTACAAAGAAGGACAAGAATTCCTTTCACTGTAGAAGCCAGCAATTCCAGAAGATCATTGAAGAATGCTTTTTACCTTGACAGAGAGTTCAGATGCATAATGTCACAATTATATTTTGGACACCAATAATGTATAGATTTTGTTTTGTTATACAAAGATATTGGGGGGTAGTAGGTGTCTCTCAAAAAGAGTGTCATTTTTAAATGCACAAAAGACCAGAAAAAGGTTTAGAAAAAAAAGACGAGGGATAGCTTGCAAAAAAAGCTAAATTTAGTACAAACTTTAACTTCTAAAAACTGTATACATTGTAAAATTCTCCTCCGTGTTTTTTGGTATATGCATAAGTTCATGTTTGTCAAGTTCAGAATAACTGCTAAGTACTCATTTGCTCCTCAAGACAACTATTTACAGTTGAAGAAACTGAGACAAACAGGTTAAATGATTCACCCAGAATCATAAAGTTATTAGATGCCTATAGCTGAATTTGCTGCCTTAGTAACAATAAATGAGTGAGACCCTTAGTAACAACAAATCCAAAATTTATTTAAACAAAACAAATTTAAGCAACTTTTCCCTATCACTATTCTCGCCTTGCCAAAAATGAGTCAATAACATAGTAGAGTAGAAATAACACTATATTTGGAGTTAGACAACCTGAGTTCAAGTGTCAGTTCTATAACTTAGTTTTGTCACTTTGGTCAAATCAGCTAGCATGGCTATATCTTGTTTTTAACTCATTAAAAAATGGGAATATCACAATACTAACTACTTAAGCTTGTTGTTAAAATAAAATAATTCATGCAATCTATTGCATAAATTATAAAGTACATGAGTTTTACTTTAAATAATGAGTTATAGTTGTTCTTTGAAAATCTGAAAATATCTAAGAGGTACCATTAAAAATACAATGCAATTATACAAATATGCTTTGAAAACTTGCTCAAAAATATACAATCTAATTTGTAAAAAAAAGAAAAATGGGGGTCGGCTAGGTGGTGTAGTGGATAAAGCATTGGCCTCAGAGTCAGGAGTACCTGGGTTCAAATCCGGTCTCAGACACTTAATAATTACCTAGCTGTGTGGCCTTGGGCAAGCCACTTAACCCCATTTGACTTGCAAAAACCTAAAAAAAAAAAAAAATAATGAATCTACTAGATAAAAGTGAACTCCAAATGCCTTCAAATAATGACTCTAACCAAATTCTAGAGAGCCAGAAGCCATAGAAAGACTGAGTGAAATAATTTTCCAGCCCAAGGCAACGTGGAGGATCCACAGGAATGGTCTGTTTTCACTGGAGTTAGAAAGAGCTCTCAACGCAGCCTGGGCTGCACCCGAGCAAACTGAATCCAGTCATTCGGGAAGAGACCACAAGGCAGTGGGGGCATTTCCAGACCTCTCATCCCAGAGGTTGCCAAGGAAAAGTGGGAAGTTCAGCAGGAATATTTTGCCACACCAGAGTGAGAGTAGAGTCCAGTCCAGCACAGGCCTCTGTGCAGACCCGGCCCTTAAACTTAGGTGCAAGCTTCCATACTTTAAGAGCTAAATCACAGATAATGTAAGTTCATAATAATACCTCCAAAGTATGGATTTATTGTCACTAAGAGGCCCACAGGCAGCAAATTCAGCCATAGAAATCTAAGAACTATATGATTCTGGGTGAGTCACTTTAACCAATTTGTCTCAGTTTCCTCAATTGTAAAATGTTTGCCATGAGGATCAAATGAGCATCAACACAATGCCAGACATACAGAAGGTGCTACATAAATGCTTATTTCCTTCCTTTTCCCCCTTCACAAGGCAGCCTAATGGATAGAGGGTCAAACCTGGAGAAAGAAATGAGTTCAAATTTTCAGCCTCAGTTACTGATTAGCTGTGTGCCTGGGCATATCTTTGCCTTAATAAAGAGTATCTGCTTCCCAGGGCTGTTTTAAGAATCAAATGAGATGATTATAAAGTGCTTAGCAGAACATTTGGCACATAAGAAATACTTTATAAATATTATTTTTCCTCATCGCCATTGTCATCATTATCATGAATGACCTCATAGCACAATCAATTTAACACTTTTTCTACAAAGTCATCATCATCATCATCATCATCATCATCATCATCATCATCATGAATGATCTTGAAGCACAATTAATGACACTTTTTTAATTTTTTAAAATCATCATCATGAATGACCTTATAGCACAAATTGACAACACTTTTTTATTCCACAGTCATCATCATCATCATCATGAATGACCTTGTAACGCAATGATACCTTTTTCCTACAGTAATCATCATCATGAATGACCTTGTAGCACAATTGATGACACTTTTTTATTCTATAAAGTCATCATCATTATGAATGACCTTGAAGCACAAATGACAACTTTTTCTTACTTTCCTGTTGAAGTATAACTTGAAAATTTGACTACTTAAACACTAAAGCTAAGATTTTATGTGTAATATTCAAATACCCTTAATCTTTAAAATCTTAAGTAGACTAATTATTAGATATCCTCCTTTTTAAAGTTAATATTGTCTTAAAAGAAAATGACTTTACATCATTTTTTTTCTAAATATAACTTAAAAGTAATAGTCACTGTATTTTTAAAGTGTGGATGACTTAATAAAATTTATTGCTTTTCAATTAGACATAATTTGAGAATGGGAAACACTTTCATTTGGTTCAATTTGCAAATTTTAATTATTTATGATTATTTATTTATTTGTTTGTGTTTGTTTATTTATTTATTCAATTATGTACAACACTAGTTCACTGGAAAGTTGAACTTCAAAGAACTTTTCAACTATTCTGTTCTATTCCCCCTATCTATAAACTTGCGAATTTTCCTTCTCCTTCATTCCTTTATCTTATTCATACATATGTTACTATGGATTGCCATTTCTTCACAAATTCGGCTTCCCTCTCCATTCTCACTGCCACTAAATTCATATAACTTCAGTCCTGGATTACTACATATTACTGACTTGATCTTCCTATCTCCCCATTCCAAAATATATTATTATAAAACTAACAGACTAATCTTAATAGATCAATTCAATCACAACAATACCCAAACAACTATAAGCTCCCTAGTAGTTCATGAAGGCTAACATTCTGGATGGTTTTCAAGATGTTCTTATACTAATGCTGAATGGATTGAGTACCTGCAGAACATAAAGCTATTTTAGCAGATATGTGTAAATCTGTTCAAGGAGAGTCCAGCAGAAGTAGTCACAAGATGACTACCTAAAAGAGAAATGAAATAACCTACTTACACCTTTCCCTGGCATTCCTTTCAGACAAAAGAAATACAAGCAGAATCTTCAGAAGAGCATGTTATGGCCCAACTGAAGCAGGCTGCTACAGGCTACATATGACACTAACCGATAAGTCCATATGGGTATACGTCCCTAAGAAGCTAAAATGAGTGACTAGCTACCTTTTCTCTGTTCTTTGAAGGCTTCAGATATTTTGTGAAGTTTGTAACCAAATTGTTTTTCTACTCTGCCAAATTCTTCTCTTCCATCTCTAACAACTTTCCCTAACATTTTTGTTAAAGTTATCATATTAGTATCATTATTATTGCAGAGATATAAATCAAAAAGAATTCTAGAAAACACTGCAATTACTAAACAAATCACAGGATAGGGAAACTAGCAGCTTAAGTGGGGTGACTAAAGGACATGTAAATAAGTGATCAGAAAGATCAAGCCATTGTGTCAGGAAAAAGAACATGTGACTACTGATCTGCTTCCTAAAGAAAAGTACACCAGCAGGGTACTGATGAGTACAAATCTGACCCTTAGTACACAAAACGATATCCAAGATCTCCAGAGTACAGGTATTTAGGAACCTATCCCATGAGAGCAGTGATATCAGGAAAAATATCCAGGTAGATAAATGATCAGGGACCTGCCCTTTAATAGCAAGGAGGCTGAGGGTCAACAGAGTATCCAGGCTGACCAAGAACTATAATGACAGAATGGAAACTCTTTGAGCACTGAGACCATTTCGTTATTTTCTTTATATCCCAGCACCTCAGAGTATCTGATAACAGGCATTTAATAAACACTTGTCAATGATTTATTTTTAAATAAGGGGAACAGAATTCCATTCTCTGGTGGAAGACAATTTGATAATGGAGAGACAACAAACAATCTATCTTCAAACATTCAGGAAATTATAATTTCCTAGATGGTAGAGTAACATTTTACGATTTTAGGTTTACAGAAACAAATAGAGAAGAATATTTAATAGGAAACAATATCTTAAAGAGTGAATTTTCAGCAATTTAATATTAAGCTTTAAAAAGCAATATAGTAGGTATAAAACTTAAAACTGAATTAAAAAAACTTTTATACTATTAATCCATCATATTCCATAACTCTGAAAACTTATGCACCTGTGAAATAAATAAAATTATATTCTGTGGCCCACTCATTAAGCAAACAAATTATTATTCATCTAATTCATGTCTCCCACAATCAATGTCAAAATAGAAATTAATACTGTTCTTTTGTGAAATAAACACATAATTTGGAAATACCACCTTGATTTTAAGATGACTCTCAAGTAGAGATAATATCCATTTTTCCATATAATAAAATAATATTAAGAAGTTTGTTCCATTTTTCTTGCTCTGAAGATGGGAAGAGGAACAGCACAAAATGCTGTGATTCTGAGCAACTTCTATTTGAACTGGCACTGTACTATAGTATATTTAATACCTTATGTTAGAATGGGAAAAAAATGGACTTTTTTAACCCTTATTTGGAAAGCAATAGTTTATTGATTAAAATGTCAAGGAAAAACAATGATCTGATTTTGAATAAAGGCTAAATTAAAGGAAATGCAACATTATTTCTTTCGAAAAAGATAAGTGTGAAGAATTAGATGTTTATAAAAAACTATCCCAAAGTAACCCCATTTTAATGAGCAGCATAAAAAGTTAGGTATAATTATTAGGAATTGCTTCATCAATGAAAAATTTCTCAAAACGTACAAATTAAACATTAGAAAAAAATTGTTCCTTTAAAGAGGCCAAATATGCCTGTGTAATTTTGCTTACTCTACTGGTTAGAAGTAAAATTTTATCTTAATACATTGTACACAATTCAATCTGGCTAAAATGACATAATAAATTATTAAGAGTCTGAATGCTATTAAGTCTTGTACTATCCTAAAATATTAGCATTTATATGAAGCCAATTAGAAAGTTTTTAAAGTATTCCATGGTCTAACCAACAAAAAAAAAATGAAAATGTTTTCCAGTTAATATGATTTATAACAACAGTAAATATAGGTGATTTCATACACATAAGGTAGTCCAGTTTGGCTGGAATATGTACTAGTCATGAAAAGGAGTATTATGAAATAGTGGGAAACTCTGATGGAGTCAGATTATTGAGGGTTTTAAATGCCAAAGTAAATAACTTTCATTTTATACCAAACAGGATAGGCAAGCCACTAGAGGTTAATGTGCAAGGGAATGACATGACCAGATCTGTATTTTAGAAGGATTATTTTGGCAGTTATCCAAGGATAACTGGGGATGGAAAAGGTTGTAAACTTGGAGTTCAATTAGGAGGCCATTGCAATTGTCTGATTCAAGAGGTAACAATAGTGAAATAGTGAATAGGAAGAAGATAGATAAATGATAAAGTGAAGATTCCAAGAAGTTTTTTAGTTTAGCTATTCCAATTTTAATGCAAAACTGATCTTAAGAGGTACTTCCTGTGAACAACATAGTGTAAGGGAATGAGAGCCCTCCTTGAAATTAGGAAGACCTGGAATCAAATCCTTCTTCTGAAGTATAGAGAGGCTCTATAACAATAAGCTCAAAGAACTAAATTTTTATTTGCTCCAGACCACACGCATTCACCCTATAAATCACATACAAAGTAGTGATTGCCAGAGGGAGTTTCCACACTGAGAATTCCCTGTGTCAATGATAGAACACATCCAAACATTTAATGCATTTCTTTCCATCACAAAAAAAAGAAAGAAAAAGAAAGAAATTCACCACTACATTAAGGGGTTCTGTTTTTTAACCTAACTAGTAACTTCTTTTTTCCTCTAGGGAAATACAAACTGTTATAATCCATGGTTATGATTATTACAGTTGATCTATCCTCTACCCTCAAAAAAGACTCTTTAATTTAGCAAATAAGAATTTCATGTGGTAAGAAAATATTTTTAAATATTAATATAATCATTTTTATACTTCATGTTTCTTCAACAACAGTTACACTGTATGTTAGAAGTATGTCCAGAACACTAACTTCCATGATAATATCATAAAACAAATGAGAAAAAGTTTTAGTTTTAAATAACTAATAATCAGCTTATGGCATCCATACAGATGTTT